>NW_027140518.1:0-67061 GCF_036365525.1 Heterodontus francisci
GGAGGAGAGGGAAGGAGACGGGGGAGGAGAGGGATGGAGACGGGGGGAGGAGAGGGGGAGAGGGGAGACGGGGGAGGAGAGGGATGGAGACGGGGGAGGAGAGGGATGGAGACGGGGGAGGAGAGGGAAGGAGACGGGGGAGGAGAGGATGGAGACGGGGGAGGAGAGGGGAGGAGACGGGGAGGAGAGGGATGGAGACGGGGGAGGAGAGGAAGGAGACGGGGAGGAGAGGGAAGGAGACGGGGGAGGAGAGGGAAGGAGACGGGGGAGGAGAGGGATGGAGACGGGGGAGGAGAGGATGGAGACGGGGGAGGAGAGGGATGGAGACGGGGGAGGAGAGGAGACGGGGAGAGGATGGAGACGGGGGAGGAGAGGAAGGAGACGGGGGAGGAGAGGGAAGGAGACGGGGGAGGAGAGGGAAGGAGACGGGGGAGGAGAGGGAAGGAGACGGGGGAGGAGAGGGATGGAGACGGTGGAGGAGAGGGATGGAGACGGGGGAGGAGAGGGAAGGAGACGGGGGAGGAGAGGGAAGGAGACGGGGGAGGAGAGGGAAGGAGACGGGGGAGGAGAGGGATGGAGACGGTGGAGAGAGGGATGGAGACGGGGGAGGAGAGGGATGGAGACGGGGGAGGAGAGGGAAGGAGACGGGGGAGGAGAGGGAAGGAGACGGGGGAGGAGAGGGATGGAGACGGGGGAGGAGAGGGATGGAGACGGGGGAGGGAGAGGGATGGAGACGGGGGAGGGAGGGAAGGAGACGGGGGAGGAGAGGGAAGGAGACGGGGGAGGGAGAGGGAAGGAGACGGGGGAGGAGAGGGAAGGAGACGGGGGAGGAGAGGGAAGGAGACGGGGGAGGAGAGGGATGGAGACGGGGGGAGGAGAGGGATGGAGACGGGGGAGGAGAGGGAAGGAGACGGGGGAGGAGAGGGAAGGAGACGGGGGAGGAGAGGGAAGGAGACGGGGGAGGAGAGGGATGGAGACGGGGAGGAGAGGGATGGAGACGGGGAGGAGAGGGATGGAGACGGGGGAGGGGAGGGAAGGAGACGGGGGAGGAGAGGGAAGGAGACGGGGGAGGAGAGGGAAGGAGACGGGGGAGGAGAGGGAAGGAGACGGGGGAGGAGAGGGATGGAGACGGGGGAGGAGAGGGAAGGAGACGGGGGAGGAGAGGGATGGAGACGGGGGAGGGAGGGAAGGAGACGGGGGAGGAGAGGGATGGAGAACGGGGGAGGAGAAGGATGGAGACGGGGGAGGGGAGGGAAGGAGACGGGGAGGAGAGGGAAGGAGACGGGGGAGGAGAGGGAAGGAGACGGGGGAGGAGAGGGAAGGAGACGGGGGAGGAGAGGGATGGAGACGGGGGAGGAGAGGGATGGAGACGGGGGAGGAGAGGGAAGGAGACGGGGGAGGTGAGGGAAGGAGACGGGGGAGGGAGGGAAGGAGACGGGGGAGGAGAGGGAAGGAGACGGAGGAGGAGAGGGATGGAGACGGGGGAGGAGAAGGATGGAGACGGGGGAGGGGAGGGAAGGAGACGGGGGAGGAGAGGGATGGAGACGGGGGAGGAGAGGGAAGGAGACGGGGGAGGAGAGGGAAGAGACGGGGGAGGAGAGGGAAGGAGACGGGGGAGGAGAGGGATGGAGACGGGGGAGGAGAGGGATGGAGACGGGGGAGGAGTGGGAAGGAGACGGGGGAGGGAGGGAAGGAGACGGGGGAGGAGTGGGAAGGAGACGGGGGAGGAGTGGGAAGGAGACGGGGGAGGGGAGGGAAGGAGACGGGGGAGGAGAGGGATGGAGACGGGGGAGGAGAGGGAAGGAGACGGGGGAGGAGAGGGAAGGAGACGGGGGAGGAGAGGGAAGGAGACGGGGGAGGAGAGGGAAGGAGACGGGGGAGGAGAGGGATGGAGACGGGGGAGGAGAGGGATGGAGACGGGGGAGGGAGAGGGATGGAGACGGGGAGGAGAGGGAGGAGACGGGGGAGGAGAGGGAAGGAGACGGGGGAGGAAAGGGATGGAGACGGGGGAGGAGAGGGAAGGAGACGGGGGAGGAGAGGGAAGGAGACGGGGGAGGAGAGGGATGAGACGGGGGAGGAGAGGGAAGGAGACGGGGGAGGAGAGGGAAGGAGACGGGGGAGGAGTGGGAAGGAGACGGGGGAGGGAAGGGGATGGAGACGGGGGAGGAGAGGGATGGAGACGGGGGAGGAGAGGGAAGGAGACGGGGGAGGAGAGGGAAGGAGACGGGGGAGGAGAGGGATGGAGACGGGGGAGGAGAGGGATGGAGACGGGGGAGGAGAGGGAAGGAGACGGGGGAGGAGAGGGAAGGAGACGGAGGAGGAGAGGGATGGAGACGGGGGAGGAGAGGGAAGGAGACGGGGGAGGAGAGGGAAGGAGACGGGGGAGGAGTGGGAAGGAGACGGGGGGAGGAAAGGGATGGAGACGGGGGAGGAGAGGGATGGAGACGGGGGGAGGAGAGGGAAGGAGACGGGGGAGGAGAGGGAAGGAGACGGGGGAGGAGAGGGATGGAGACGGGGGAGGAGAGGGATGGAGACGGGGGAGGAGAGGGAAGGAGACGGGGAGGAGAGGGAAGGAGACGGGGGAGGAGAGGGATGGAGACGGGGGAGGAGAGGGATGGAGACGGGGGAGGAGAGGGAAGGAGACGGGGGAGGAGAGGGAAGGAGACGGGGGAGGGGAGGGATGGAGACGGGGGAGGAGAGGGATGGAGACGGGGGAGGAGAGGGAAGGAGACGGGGGAGGGGAGGGAAGGAGACGGGGGAGGAGAGGGAAGGAGACGGGGGAGGAGAGGGATGGAGACGGGGGAGGGAGGGAAGGAGACGGGGGAGGGGAGGGAAGGAGACGGGGGAGGAAAGGGATGGAGACGGGGGAGGAGAGGGAAGGAGACGGGGAGGAGAGGGAAGGAGACGGGGAGGAGAGGGATGGAGACGGGGGAGGAGAGGGATGGAGACGGGGAGGAGAGGGAAGGAGACGGGGGAGGAGAGGGAAGGAGACGGGGGAGGAGAGGGAAGGAGACGGGGGAGGAGAGGGATGGAGACGGGGGAGGAGAGGGATGGAGACGGGGGAGGAGAGGGAAGGAGACGGGGGAGGGGAGGGAAGGAGACGGGGGAGGAGAGGGAAGGAGACGGGGGAGGAGAGGGATGGAGACGGGGGAGGGGAGGGAAGGAGACGGGGGAGGGGAGGGAAGGAGACGGGGGAGGAAAGGGATGGAGACGGGGGGAGGAGAGGGAAGGAGACGGGGGAGGAGAGGGAAGGAGACGGGGGAGGAGAGGGATGGAGACGGGGGAGGAGAGGGATGGAGACGGGGGAGGAGACGGGGGAGGAGAGGCAAGGAGACGGGGGAGGAGAGGGATGGAGACGGGGGAGGAGAGGGATGGAGACGGGGGAGGAGAAGGATGGAGACGGGGGAGGAGAGGGATGGAGACGGGGGAGGAGAGGGATGGAGACGGGGGAGGAGTGGGAAGGAGACGGGGGAGGAGAGGGAAGGAGACGGGGGAGGAGAGGGAAGGAGACGGGGGAGGAGAGGGATGGAGACGGGGGAGGAGAGGGAAGGAGACGGGGGAGGAGAGGGATGGAGACGGGGGAGGAGAGGGATGGAGACGGGGGAGGAGAGGGATGGAGACGGGGGAGGAGAGGGATGGAGACGGGGAGGAGAGGGATGGAGACGGGGGAGGAGAGGGATGGAGACGGGGGAGGAGAGGATGGAGACGGGGGAGGGGAGGGAAGGAGACGGGGGAGGAGAGGGAAGGAGACGGGGGAGGAGAAGGATGGAGACGGGGGAGGAGAGGGAAGGAGACGGGGGAGGAGAGGGAAGGAGACGGGGGAGGAGAGGGATGGAGACGGGGGAGGAGAGGGATGGAGACGGGGGGAGGAGAAGGATGGAGACGGGGGAGGAGTGGGAAGGAGACGGGGGGAGGAGAGGGATGGAGACGGGGGAGGAGAGGGAAGGAGACGGGGGAGGAGAGGGATGGAGACGGGGGGGGAGAGGGAGGAGACGGGGGAGGAGAGGGAAGGAGACGGGGGAGGAGAGGGATGGAGACGGGGGAGGAGAGGGATGGAGACGGGGGAGGAGAGGGAAGGAGACGGGGGGGGAGAGGGAAGGAGACGGGGAGGAGAGGGATGGAGACGGGGGAGGAGAAGGAAGAGACGGGGGAGGAGAAGGATGGAGACGGGGGAGGAGAGGGATGGAGACGGGGGAGGAGAGGGAAGGAGACGGGGGAGGAGAGGGAAGGAGACGGGGGAGGAGAGGGATGGAGACGGGGGAGGAGAGGGATGGAGACGGGGGAGGAGAGGGATGGAGACGGGGGAGGAGAGGGGATGGAGACGGGGGAGGAGAGGGAAGGAGACGGCGTGGAGGGAGGACAGGAGACGGTGGAGGGGAGGACAGGAGACGGTGGAGGGGGAGGGAAGGGAAGGAGACGGTGGAGGGGAGGGAAGAGGACGGGGGAGGGGATGAAGGTAGACGGGGGAGGGGATGAAGTTAGACGGGGGAGGGGATGAAGGGTGCCGGGGGAGGGGATGGTAGGGGACGGGGGAGGGGGAGGGAAGGAAACGGGGGAGGGGAGGGAAGGAGACGGGGGAGAGGAGGGACGGAGACGGGGGAGGGGAGGGAAGGGGACGGGGGAGGGGAGGGAAGGGGAAGCTGGCGGGGGTAGGGGAGGGAAGCGGATGGTGGAGGGGAGGGGAGGGGACGGTGGAGGGGAGGGGAGGGGACGGTGGACGGGAGGGGAGGGGACGGTGGAGGGCAGGGAAAGAGACCGTGGAGGGCAGGGAAAGAGACCGTGGATGGAAGGGGAAGTGGGAGGGAATGGAAGGGGACGGAGGAGGGAATGGAAGGGGACGGAGGAGGGGAGGGAAGCGGACAAAGGAGGGGAGGGAAGCGGACGGGGGAGGGGAGGGAAGCGGACGGGGGAGGGGAGGGAAGCGGACGGGGGAGGGGAGGGAAGCGGACGGGGGAGGGGTGGGAAGCGGACGGTGGAGGGGTGGGAAGCGGACGGGGGAGGGGAGGTAAGCGGACGGGGGAGGGGAGTTAAGCGGACGGGGGAGGGGAGGTAAGCGGACGGGGGAGGGGAGGTAAGCGGACGGGGGAGGGGAGGTAAGCGGACGGGGGAGGGGAGGTAAGCGGACGGGGGAGGGGAGGTAAGCGGACGGGGGAGGGGAGGTAAGCGGACGGGGGAGGGGAGGGAATGGAAGGGGACGGGGAGGGGAGGGAAGGGAAGCGGACGGGGGAGGGGAAGTAAGCGGACGGGGGAGGGGAGGGAATGGAAGGGGACGGGGAGGGGAGGGAAGGGAAGCGGACGGGGAGGGGAGGGAAGGGAAGCGGACGGGGGAGGGGAAGTAAGCGGACAGGGGAGGGGAGGGAATGGAAGGGGACGGGGAGGGGAGGGAAGGGAAGCGGACGGGGGAGGGGAAGTAAGCGGACGGAGGAGGGGAGGGAAGCGGACAGGGGAGGGAAGGGAAGCGGACGGGGGAGGGAAGGGAAGCGGACGGGGGAGGGAAGGGAAGCGGACGGGGGAGGGAAGGGAAGCGGACGGGGGAGGGGTGGGAAGCGGACGGGGGAGGGGTGGGAAGCGAACGGGGGAGGGGTGGGAAGCGGACGGGGGAGGGGAGGGAAGCGGACGGGGGAGGGGAGGTAAGCGGACGGGGGAGGGGAGGTAAGCGGACGGGGGAGGGGAGGTAAGCGGACGGGGGAGGGGAGGTAAGCGGACGGGGGAGGGGAGGTAAGCGGACGGGGGAGGGGAGGTAAGCGGACGGGGGAGGGGAGGTAAGCGGACGGGGGAGGGGAGGAAAGCGGAAGGGGGAGGGGAGAGAATGGAAGGGGACGGGGGAGGGGAGGGAATGGAAGGGGACGGGGGAGGGGAGGGAATGGAAGGGGACGGGGGAGGGGAGGGAATGGAAGGGGACGGGGGAGGGGAGGGAATGGAAGGGGACGGGGGAGGGGAGGGAATGGAAGGGGACGGGGGAGGGGAGGGGCGGGAATGGAAGGGGACGGGGGAGGGGAGGGAATGGAAGGGGACGGAGGAGAGGAGGGAATGGAAGGGGACGGAGGAGGGGAGGGAATGGAAGGGGACGGAGGAGGGGAGGGAATGGAAGGGGACGGGGTAGGGGAGGGAATGGAAGGGGACGGAGTAGGGGAGGGAATGGAAGGGGACGGAGGAGGGGAGGGAATGGAAGGGGACGGGGGAAGGGAGGGAATGGAAGGGGACGGGGGAGGGGGGGGGAATGGAAGGGGACGGGGGAGGGGGGGGAATGGAAGGGGACGGGGGAGGGGAGGGAATGGAAGGGGACGGGGGAGGGGAGGGAATGGAAGGGGACGGAGGAGGGGAGGGAATGGAAGGGGACGGAGGAGGGGAGGGAATGGAAGGGGACGGGGTAGGGGAGGAAATGGAAGGGGACGGAGTAGGGGAGGGAATGGAAGGGGACGGAGGAGGGGAGGGGAGGGAATGGAAGGGGACGGGGTAGGGGAGGGAATGGAAGGGGACGGAGGAGGGGAGGGAATGGAAGGGGACGGAGGAGGGGAGGGAATGGAAGGGGACGGAGGAGGGGAGGGAATGGAAGGGGACGGGGTAGGGGAGGGAATGGAAGGGGACGGAGGAGGGGAGGGGAGGGAAGGAGAAGGCGGAGGGGAGGGAAGGCGAAGGCGAAGGAGGAGGGGAGGGAAGGAGTCGGTGGAGGGGAGTGAAGGAGTCGGTGGAGGGGAGGGAAGGAGTCGGTGGAGGGGAGGGAAGGAGTCGGTGGAGGAGAGGGAAGGAGTCGGTGGAGGAGAGGGAAGGAGTCGGTGGAGGAGAGGGAAGGAGTCGGTGGAGGAGAGGGAGGGGACGGTGGAGGAGAGGGAAGGGGACGGTGGAGGAGAGGGAAGGGGATGGTGGAGGAGAGGGAAGGGGACGTTGGAGGAGAGGGAAGGGGACGTTGGAGGAGAGGGAAGGGGACGGTGGAGGGGAGGGAAGGGGACGGTGGAGGGGATGGGAGGGAAGGGGACGTGGGAGGGGAGGGGAGGGAAGGGGACGTGGGAGGGGAGGGAACAGGACGGGGGAGGAGAGGGATGGAGACGGGGGAGGAGAGGGATGGAGACGGGGGAGGAGAGGGAAGGAGACGGGGGGGGAGAGGGAAGGAGACGGGGAGGAGAGGGATGGAGACGGGGGAGGAGAAGGAAGGAGACGGGGGAGGAGAAGGATGGAGACGGGGGAGGAGAGGGATGGAGACGGGGGAGGAGAGGGAAGGAGACGGGGGAGGAGAGGGAAGGAGACGGGGGAGGAGAGGGATGGAGACGGGGGAGGAGAGGGATGGAGACGGGGGAGGAGAGGGATGGAGACGGGGGAGGAGAGGGATGGAGACGGGGGAGGAGAGGGAAGGAGACGGTGGAGGGGAGGACAGGAGACGGTGGAGGGGAGGACAGGAGACGGTGGAGGGGGAGGGAAGGGAAGGAGACGGTGGAGGGGAGGGAAGAGGACGGGGGAGGGGATGAAGGTAGACGGGGGAGGGGATGAAGTTAGACGGGGGAGGGGATGAAGGGTGCCGGGGGAGGGGATGGTAGGGGACGGGGGAGGGGAGGGAAGGAAACGGGGGAGGGGAGGGAAGGAGACGGGGGAGAGGAGGGACGGAGACGGGGGAGGGGAGGGAAGGGGACGGGGGAGGGGAGGGAAGGGGAAGCTGGCGGGGTAGGGGAGGGAAGCGGATGGTGGAGGGGAGGGGAGGGGACGGTGGAGGGGAGGGGAGGGGACGGTGGACGGGAGGGGAGGGGACGGTGGAGGGCAGGGAAAGAGACCGTGGAGGGCAGGGAAAGAGACCGTGGATGGAAGGGGAAGTGGGAGGGAATGGAAGGGGACGGAGGAGGGAATGGAAGGGGACGGAGGAGGGGAGGGAAGCGGACAAAGGAGGGGAGGGAAGCGGACGGGGGAGGGGAGGGAAGCGGACGGGGGAGGGGAGGGAAGCGGACGGGGGAGGGGAGGGAAGCGGACGGGGGAGGGGTGGGAAGCGGACGGTGGAGGGGTGGGAAGCGGACGGGGGAGGGGAGGTAAGCGGACGGGGGAGGGGAGTTAAGCGGACGGGGGAGGGGAGGTAAGCGGACGGGGGAGGGGAGGTAAGCGGACGGGGGAGGGGAGGTAAGCGGACGGGGGAGGGGAGGTAAGCGGACGGGGGAGGGGAGGTAAGCGGACGGGGGAGGGGAGGTAAGCGGACGGGGGAGGGGAGGGAATGGAAGGGGACGGGGAGGGGAGGGAAGGGAAGCGGACGGGGGAGGGGAAGTAAGCGGACGGGGGAGGGGAGGGAATGGAAGGGGACGGGGAGGGGAGGGAAGGGAAGCGGACGGGGAGGGGAGGGAAGGGAAGCGGACGGGGGAGGGGAAGTAAGCGGACAGGGGAGGGGAGGGAATGGAAGGGGACGGGGAGGGGAGGGAAGGGAAGCGGACGGGGGAGGGGAAGTAAGCGGACGGAGGAGGGGAGGGAAGCGGACAGGGGAGGGAAGGGAAGCGGACGGGGGAGGGAAGGGAAGCGGACGGGGGAGGGAAGGGAAGCGGACGGGGGAGGGAAGGGAAGCGGACGGGGGAGGGGTGGGAAGCGGACGGGGGAGGGGTGGGAAGCGAACGGGGGAGGGGTGGGAAGCGGACGGGGGAGGGGAGGGAAGCGGACGGGGGAGGGGAGGTAAGCGGACGGGGGAGGGGAGGTAAGCGGACGGGGGAGGGGAGGT
This sequence comes from Heterodontus francisci, assembly GCF_036365525.1. NCBI lineage: Eukaryota > Metazoa > Chordata > Chondrichthyes > Heterodontiformes > Heterodontidae > Heterodontus > Heterodontus francisci. The sequence continues at coordinate 8,684 of NW_027140518.1, forward strand.
AAGCGGACGGGGGAGGGGAGGTAAGCGGACGGGGGAGGGGAGGTAAGCGGACGGGGGAGGGGAGGTAAGCGGACGGGGGAGGGGAGGTAAGCGGACGGGGGAGGGGAGGAAAGCGGAAGGGGGAGGGGAGAGAATGGAAGGGGACGGGGGAGGGGAGGGAATGGAAGGGGACGGGGGAGGGGAGGGAATGGAAGGGGACGGGGGAGGGGAGGGAATGGAAGGGGACGGGGGAGGGGAGGGAATGGAAGGGGACGGGGGAGGGGAGGGAATGGAAGGGGACGGGGGAGGGGAGGGGCGGGAATGGAAGGGGACGGGGGAGGGGAGGGAATGGAAGGGGACGGAGGAGAGGAGGGAATGGAAGGGGACGGAGGAGGGGAGGGAATGGAAGGGGACGGAGGAGGGGAGGGAATGGAAGGGGACGGGGTAGGGGAGGGAATGGAAGGGGACGGAGTAGGGGAGGGAATGGAAGGGGACGGAGGAGGGGAGGGAATGGAAGGGGACGGGGGAAGGGAGGGAATGGAAGGGGACGGGGGAGGGGGGGGGAATGGAAGGGGACGGGGGAGGGGGGGGAATGGAAGGGGACGGGGGAGGGGAGGGAATGGAAGGGGACGGGGGAGGGGAGGGAATGGAAGGGGACGGAGGAGGGGAGGGAATGGAAGGGGACGGAGGAGGGGAGGGAATGGAAGGGGACGGGGTAGGGGAGGAAATGGAAGGGGACGGAGTAGGGGAGGGAATGGAAGGGGACGGAGGAGGGGAGGGGAGGGAATGGAAGGGGACGGGGTAGGGGAGGGAATGGAAGGGGACGGAGGAGGGGAGGGAATGGAAGGGGACGGAGGAGGGGAGGGAATGGAAGGGGACGGAGGAGGGGAGGGAATGGAAGGGGACGGGGTAGGGGAGGGAATGGAAGGGGACGGAGGAGGGGAGGGGAGGGAAGGAGAAGGCGGAGGGGAGGGAAGGCGAAGGCGAAGGAGGAGGGGAGGGAAGGAGTCGGTGGAGGGGAGTGAAGGAGTCGGTGGAGGGGAGGGAAGGAGTCGGTGGAGGGGAGGGAAGGAGTCGGTGGAGGAGAGGGAAGGAGTCGGTGGAGGAGAGGGAAGGAGTCGGTGGAGGAGAGGGAAGGAGTCGGTGGAGGAGAGGGAAGGGGACGGTGGAGGAGAGGGAAGGGGACGGTGGAGGAGAGGGAAGGGGATGGTGGAGGAGAGGGAAGGGGACGTTGGAGGAGAGGGAAGGGGACGTTGGAGGAGAGGGAAGGGGACGGTGGAGGGGAGGGAAGGGGACGGTGGAGGGGATGGGAGGGAAGGGGACGTGGGAGGGGAGGGGAGGGAAGGGGACGTGGGAGGGGAGGGAACAGGACGGGGACGTGGGAGGGGAGGGAACAGGACGGGGGAGGGGAGGGAAGGGGACGGGGGAGGGGAGGGAAGGGGACGGGGGAGGGGAGGGAATGGTAGGTGACGGAGGAGGGGAGGGAAGGAGACGGTGGAGGGGAGGAATACGGAAGGGGGAGGGAAACGGACGGGGGAGGGGAGGGGATGGAAGGGGACGGTGGAAGGGAGGGAAGGGTACGGTGGAGGGGAGGCAAGCGGATGGGGGAGGGGAGGGAATGGAAGGGGACGGGGGAGGGGAGGGAATGGAAGGGGACGGGGGAGGGGAGGGAATGGAAGGGGACGGGGGATGGGAGGGAATGGAAGGGGACGGGGGAGGGGAGGGAAGGGGACGGGGAGGGGGAGGGAAGGGGACGGGGAGGGGGAGGGAAGGGGACGGGGAGGGGGAGGGAAGGGGAGGGGAGGGGACGGGGGAGGGGGAGGGAAGGGGACGGTGACGGTGGATGGGAGGCATGGAGACGGTGGAGGGGAGGCATGGAGACGGTGGAGGGGAGGCATGGAGACGGTGGAGGGGAGGCATGGAGACGGTGGAGGGGAGGCATGGAGACGGTGGAGGGGAGGCATGGAGGCGGTGGAGGGGAGGCATGGAGACGGTGGAGGGGAGGCATGGAGACGGTGGAGGAGAGGGAAGGGGACGGTGGAGGGCAGGGAAGGGGACGGTGGAGGGCAGGGAAGGGGACGGTGGAGGGCAGGGAAGGGGACGGTGGAGGGCAGGGGAGGGGACGGTGGAGGGCAGGGGAGGGGACGGTGGAGGGCAGGGGAGGGGACGGTGGAGGGCAGGGGAGGGGACGGTGGAGGGCAGGGGAGGGGAAGTGGGAGGGGAGGGGAGGGGACGGAGGAGGGGAGGGAAGGGGACGGAGGAGGGGAGGGAAGGGGACGGAGGAGGGGAGGGAATGGAAGGAGACGGGGGAGGGGAGGGAATGGAAGGGGACGGGGGAGGGGCGGGAAGGGGACGGAGGAGGGGAGGGAAGGGGACGGAGGAGGGGAGGGAATGGAAGGAGACGGGGGAGGGGAGGGAATGGAAGGGGACGGGGGAGGGGAGGGAATGGAAGGGGACGGAGGAGGGAATGGAAGGGTCGGAGGAGGGGAGGGAAGGGGACGGAGGAGGGGAGGGGAGGGAATGGAAGGGGACGGGGGAGGGGAGGGAAGGGGACGGTGGAGGGGAGGGAAGGGGACGGGGGAGGGGAGGGAAGGGAAGCGGACGGGGGAGGGGAGGGAAGCGGACGGGGGAGGGGAGGGAAGCGGACGGGGGAGTGGAGGGAAGCGGACGGGGGAGTGGAGGGAAGCGGACGGGGGAGGGGAGGGAATGGAAGGGGGAGGGGAGGGAAGGCAAGCGGACGGGGGAGGGGAGGGAAGCGGACGAGGGAGGGGAGCGGGCGGGGGAGGGGAGGGAAGGGGAGGGTGGAGGGGAGGGAAGCGGACGGGGGAGGGGTGGGATGCGGACGGGGGAGGGGGAGGGAAGCGGACGGGGGAGGGGAGGGAAGCGGACGGGGGAGGGGAGGGAAGCGGACGGGGGAGGGGAGAGAATGGAAGTGGACGGGCGAGGGGAGGGAATGGTAGGGGACGGGGGAGGGGAGGGAAGCGGACGGGGCAGGGGAGGGAAGCGGACGGGGCAGGGGAGGGAAGCGGACAGGGGAGGCAAGCGGACGGGGGAGGGGAGGGAAGGCAAGCGGACGGGGGAGGGGAGGGAAGCGGACGAGGGAGGGGAGCGGGCGGGGGAGGGGAGGGAAGGGGAGGGTGGAGGGGAGGGAAGGGGACGGGGGAGGGGAGGGAAGCGGACGGGGGAGGGGAGGGAAGCGGACGGTGGAGGGGAGGGAAGCGGACGGGGGAGGGGAGGGAAGCGGACGGGGGAGGGGAGGGAAGCGGACGGGGGAGGGGAGGTAAGCGGACGGGGGAGGGGAGGTAAGCGGACGGGGGAGGGGAGGTAAGCGGACGGGGGAGGGGTGGGATGCGGACGGGGGAGGGGAGGGAAGGGAAGCGGACGGGGGGGGGGGAGAGAATGGAAGGGGACGGGGGAGGGGAGGGAATGGTAGGGGACGGGCGAGGGGAGGGAATGGAGGGGACGGGGTAGGGGAGGGAATGGAAGGGGACGGGGGAGGGGAGGGAATGGAAGGGGACGGGGAGGGGAGGGAATGGAAGGGGACGGGGGAGGGGAGGGAATGGAAGTGGACGGGCGAGGGGAGGGAATGGTAGGGGACGGGCGAGGGGAGGGAATGGAGGGGACGGGGTAGGGGAGGGAATGGAAGGGGACGGGGGAGGGGAGGGAATGGAAGGAGACGGCGGAGGGGAGGGCAGGAGACGGCGGAGGGGAGGGCAGGAGACGGCGGAGGGGAGGACAGGAGACGGCGGAGAAGAGGGAAGGAGACGGCGGAGGAGAGGGAAGCAGACGGGGGGAGGGGAGGGATGCGGACGGGGGGAGGGAAGCGGACGGGGGAGGGGAGGGAATGGAAGGGGACGGTGGAGGGGAGGGAAGCAGACGGGGGGAGGGGAGGGATGCGGACGGGGGGAGGGAGGGAATGGAAGGGGACGGGGGGGGGGAGGGAATGGAAGGGGACGGGGGGGGGGGGGAATGGAAGGGGACGGGGGGGGGGGAGGGAATGGAAGGGGACGGAGTAGGGGACGGGGGAGGGGAGGGAATGGAAGGGGACGGAAGGGGACGGGGGAGAGGAGGGAAGGGGAAGGTGGAGGGGAGGGAAGGAGACGGTGGAGGGGAGGGAAGGAGACGGCGGAGGGGAGGGAAGGAGACGGCGGAGGGGAGGGAAGGCGACGGCGGAGGGGAGGGAAGGAGACGGCGGAGGGGAGGGAAGGAGACGGCGGAGGGGAGGGAAGGAGACGGCGGAGGAGAGGGAAGGGGAATGTGGAGGAGAGGGAATGGAATGGGACGGGGGAGGGGAGGGAAGGAGACGGTGGAGGGGAGGGAAGCAGACGGGGGGAGGGAAGCGGACGGGGGAGGGGAGGGAATGGAAGGGGACGGTGGAGGGGAGGGAAGGAGACGGTGGAGGGGAGGGAAGCAGACGGGGGGAGGGGAGGGATGCGGACGGGGGGAGGGAGGGAATGGAAGGGGACGGGGGAGGGGAGGGAATGGAAGGGGACGGGGGAGGGGAGGGAATGGAAGGGGACGGGGGGGGGGGGAGGGAATGGAAGGGGACGGGGGGGGGGGGGGGGGAATGGAAGGGGACGGGGGGGAGGGAATGGAAGGGGACGGAGTAGGGGACGGGGGAGGGGAGGGAATGGAAGGGGACGGGGGGGGGGAGGGAATGGAAGGGGACGGAAGGGGACGGGGGAGAGGAGGGAAGGGGAAGGTGGAGGGGAGGGAAGGAGACGGTGGAGGGGAGGGAAGGAGACGGTGGAGGGGAGGGAAGGAGACGGTGGAGGGGAGGGAAGGAGACGGTGGAGGGGAGGGAAGGAGACGGTGGAGGGAAACGGACGGGGGAGGGAAGGGGACGGCGAAGGGGGGCGAAGGGGAGGGGAGCGAAGGGGAGGGGAGGGAAGGGGAGGGGAGGGAAGGAGACGGTGGATGGAAGGGGACGGTGGATGGAAGGAGACGGTGGAGGGGAGGGAAGGGGACGGTGGAGGGGAGGGAAGGGGACGGTGGAGGGGAGGGAAGGGGACGGGGGAGGGGAGGCAAGCGGACGGGGGAGGGGAGGCAAGCGGACGGGGGAAGGGAGGCAAGCGGACGGGGGAGGGGAGGCAAGCGGACGGGGGAGGGGAGGCAAGCGGACGGGGGAGGGGAGGCAAGCGGACGGGGGAGGGGAGGGAATGGAAGCGGACGGGGGAGGGGAGGGAATGGAAGCGGACGGGGGAGGGGAGGGAATGGAAGGGGACGGGGTAGGGGAGGGAATGGAAGGGGACGGAGGAGGGGAGGGGAGGGAAGGAGAAGGCGGAGGGGAGGGAAGGCGAAGGCGAAGGAGGAGGGGAGGGAAGGAGTCGGTGGAGGGGAGTGAAGGAGTCGGTGGAGGGGAGGGAAGGAGTCGGTGGAGGGGAGGGAAGGAGTCGGTGGAGGAGAGGGAAGGAGTCGGTGGAGGAGAGGGAAGGAGTCGGTGGAGGAGAGGGAAGGAGTCGGTGGAGGAGAGGGAAGGGGACGGTGGAGGAGAGGGAAGGGGACGGTGGAGGAGAGGGAAGGGGATGGTGGAGGAGAGGGAAGGGGACGTTGGAGGAGAGGGAAGGGGACGTTGGAGGAGAGGGAAGGGGACGGTGGAGGGGAGGGAAGGGGACGGTGGAGGGGATGGGAGGGAAGGGGACGTGGGAGGGGAGGGGAGGGAAGGGGACGTGGGAGGGGAGGGAACAGGACGGGGGAGGGGAGGGAAGGGGACGGGGGAGGGGAGGGAAGGGGACGGGGGAGGGGAGGGAATGGTAGGTGACGGAGGAGGGGAGGGAAGGAGACGGTGGAGGGGAGGAATACGGAAGGGGGAGGGAAACGGACGGGGGAGGGGAGGGGATGGAAGGGGACGGTGGAAGGGAGGGAAGGGGACGGTGGAGGGGAGGCAAGCGGATGGGGGAGGGGAGGGAATGGAAGGGGACGGGGGAGGGGAGGGAATGGAAGGGGACGGGGGAGGGGAGGGAATGGAAGGGGACGGGGGATGGGAGGGAATGGAAGGGGACGGGGGAGGGGAGGGAAGGGGACGGGGAGGGGGAGGGAAGGGGACGGGGAGGGGGAGGGAAGGGGACGGGGAGGGGGAGGGAAGGGGAGGGGACGGGGGAGGGGGAGGGAAGGGGACGGTGACGGTGGATGGGAGGCATGGAGACGGTGGAGGGGAGGCATGGAGACGGTGGAGGGGAGGCATGGAGACGGTGGAGGGGAGGCATGGAGACGGTGGAGGGGAGGCATGGAGACGGTGGAGGGGAGGCATGGAGACGGTGGAGGGGAGGCATGGAGACGGTGGAGGGGAGGCATGGAGACGGTGGAGGGCAGGGAAGGGGACGGTGGAGGGCAGGGAAGGGGACGGTGGAGGGCAGGGAAGGGGACGGTGGAGGGCAGGGGAGGGGACGGTGGAGGGCAGGGGAGGGGACGGTGGAGGGCAGGGGAGGGGACGGTGGAGGGCAGGGGAGGGGACGGTGGAGGGCAGGGGAGGGGACGGTGGAGGGCAGGGGAGGGGAAGTGGGAGGGGAGGGGAGGGGACGGAGGAGGGGAGGGAAGGGGACGGAGGAGGGGAGGGAAGGGGACGGAGGAGGGGAGGGAATGGAAGGAGACGGGGGAGGGGAGGGAATGGAAGGGGACGGGGGAGGGGCGGGAAGGGGACGGAGGAGGGGAGGGAAGGGGACGGAGGAGGGGAGGGAATGGAAGGAGACGGGGGAGGGGAGGGAATGGAAGGGGACGGGGGAGGGGAGGGAATGGAAGGGGACGGAGGAGGGAATGGAAGGGTCGGAGGAGGGGAGGGAAGGGGACGGAGGAGGGGAGGGGAGGGAATGGAAGGGGACGGGGGAGGGGAGGGAAGGGGACGGTGGAGGGGAGGGAAGGGGACGGGGGAGGGGAGGGAAGGGAAGCGGACGGGGGAGGGGAGGGAAGCGGACGGGGGAGGGGAGGGAAGCGGACGGGGGAGTGGAGGGAAGCGGACGGGGGAGTGGAGGGAAGCGGACGGGGGAGGGGAGGGAATGGAAGGGGGAGGGGAGGGAAGGCAAGCGGACGGGGGAGGGGAGGGAAGCGGACGAGGGAGGGGAGCGGGCGGGGGAGGGGAGGGAAGGGGAGGGTGGAGGGGAGGGAAGCGGACGGGGGAGGGGTGGGATGCGGACGGGGGAGGGGAGGGAAGCGGACGGGGGAGGGGAGGGAAGCGGACGGGGGAGGGGAGAGAATGGAAGTGGACGGGCGAGGGGAGGGAATGGTAGGGGACGGGGGAGGGGAGGGAAGCGGACGGGGCAGGGGAGGGAAGCGGACGGGGCAGGGGAGGGAAGCGGACGGGGCAGGGGAGGGAAGCGGACAGGGGAGGCAAGCGGACGGGGGAGGGGAGGGAAGGCAAGCGGACGGGGGAGGGGAGGGAAGCGGACGAGGGAGGGGAGCGGGCGGGGGAGGGGAGGGAAGGGGAGGGTGGAGGGGAGGGAAGGGGACGGGGGAGGGGAGGGAAGCGGACGGGGGAGGGGAGGGAAGCGGACGGGGGAGGGGAGGGAAGCGGACGGTGGAGGGGAGGGAAGCGGACGGGGGAGGGGAGGGAAGCGGACGGGGGAGGGGAGGGAAGCGGACGGGGGAGGGGAGGTAAGCGGACGGGGGAGGGGAGGTAAGCGGACGGGGGAGGGGTGGGATGCGGACGGGGGAGGGGAGGGAAGGGAAGCGGACGGGGGGGGGGGGAGAGAATGGAAGGGGACGGGGGAGGGGAGGGAATGGTAGGGGACGGGCGAGGGGAGGGAATGGAGGGGACGGGGTAGGGGAGGGAATGGAAGGGGACGGGGGAGGGGAGGGAATGGAAGGGGACGGGGAGGGGAGGGAATGGAAGGGGACGGGGGAGGGGAGGGAATGGAAGTGGACGGGCGAGGGGAGGGAATGGTAGGGGACGGGCGAGGGGAGGGAATGGAGGGGACGGGGTAGGGGAGGGAATGGAAGGGGACGGGGGAGGGGAGGGAATGGAAGGAGACGGCGGAGGGGAGGGCAGGAGACGGCGGAGGGGAGGGCAGGAGACGGCGGAGGGGAGGACAGGAGACGGCGGAGAAGAGGGAAGGAGACGGCGGAGGAGAGGGAAGCAGACGGGGGGAGGGGAGGGATGCGGACGGGGGGAGGGAAGCGGACGGGGGAGGGGAGGGAATGGAAGGGGACGGTGGAGGGGAGGGAAGCAGACGGGGGGAGGGGAGGGATGCGGACGGGGGGAGGGAGGGAATGGAAGGGGACGGGGGGGGGGAGGGAATGGAAGGGGACGGGGGGGGGGGAATGGAAGGGGACGGGGGGGGGGGAGGGAATGGAAGGGGACGGAGTAGGGGACGGGGGAGGGGAGGGAATGGAAGGGGACGGAAGGGGACGGGGGAGAGGAGGGAAGGGGAAGGTGGAGGGGAGGGAAGGAGACGGTGGAGGGGAGGGAAGGAGACGGCGGAGGGGAGGGAAGGAGACGGCGGAGGGGAGGGAAGGCGACGGCGGAGGGGAGGGAAGGAGACGGCGGAGGGGAGGGAAGGAGACGGCGGAGGGGAGGGAAGGAGACGGCGGAGGAGAGGGAAGGGGAATGTGGAGGAGAGGGAATGGAATGGGACGGGGGAGGGGAGGGAAGGAGACGGTGGAGGGGAGGGAAGCAGACGGGGGGAGGGAAGCGGACGGGGGAGGGGAGGGAATGGAAGGGGACGGTGGAGGGGAGGGAAGGAGACGGTGGAGGGGAGGGAAGCAGACGGGGGGAGGGGAGGGATGCGGACGGGGGGAGGGAGGGAATGGAAGGGGACGGGGGAGGGGAGGGAATGGAAGGGGACGGGGGAGGGGAGGGAATGGAAGGGGACGGGGGGGGGGGGGAGGGAATGGAAGGGGACGGGGGGGGGGGGAATGGAAGGGGACGGGGGGGGGGAGGGAATGGAAGGGGACGGAGTAGGGGACGGGGGAGGGGAGGGAATGGAAGGGGACGGGGGGGGGGAGGGAATGGAAGGGGACGGAAGGGGACGGGGGAGAGGAGGGAAGGGGAAGGTGGAGGGGAGGGAAGGAGACGGTGGAGGGGAGGGAAGGAGACGGTGGAGGGGAGGGAAGGAGACGGTGGAGGGGAGGGAAGGAGACGGTGGAGGGGAGGGAAGGAGACGGTGGAGGGAAACGGACGGGGGAGGGAAGGGGACGGCGAAGGGGGGCGAAGGGGAGGGGAGCGAAGGGGAGGGGAGGGAAGGGGAGGGGAGGGAAGGAGACGGTGGATGGAAGGGGACGGTGGATGGAAGGAGACGGTGGAGGGGAGGGAAGGGGACGGTGGAGGGGAGGGAAGGGGACGGTGGAGGGGAGGGAAGGGGACGGGGGAGGGGAGGCAAGCGGACGGGGGAGGGGAGGCAAGCGGACGGGGGAAGGGAGGCAAGCGGACGGGGGAGGGGAGGCAAGCGGACGGGGGAGGGGAGGCAAGCGGACGGGGGAGGGGAGGGAATGGAAGCGGACGGGGGAGGGGAGGGAATGGAAGCGGACGGGGGAGGGGAGGGAATGGAAGCGGACGGGGGAGGGGAGGGAATGGAAGCGGACGGGGGAGGGGAGGGGAGGGAATGGAAGGGGACAGGGGAGGGGAGGGGAGGGAATGGGAGGGGACGGGGAGTGGAGGGAATGGAAGGGGGCGGGGGAGGGGAGGGAATGGAAGGGGGCGGGGGAAGGGAGGGAATGGAAGGGGGCGGGGGAGGGGAGGGAATGGAAGGGGGCGGGGGAGGGGAGGGAATGGAAGGGGGAGGGGAGGGAATGGAAGGGGAGGGAAGGGGACTGGGGAGGGGAGGGAATGGAAGGGGACGGGGGAGGGGAGGGATTGGAAGGGGACGGGGGAGGGGAGGGATTGGAAGGGGACGGGGGAGGGGAGGGAATGGAAGGGGACGGGGGAGGGGAGGGAATGGAAGGGGACGGGGGAGGGGAGGGAATGGAAGGGGACGGGGGAGGGGAGGGAATGGAAGGGGACGGGGGAGGGGAGGGAAGGGAATGGGACGGGGAGGGGAGGGAATGGAAGGGGACGGGGGAGGGGAGGGAATGGAAGGGGACGGGGGAGGGGAGGGAATGGAAGGGGGCGGGGGCGGGGGAGGGGAGGGAATGGAAGGGGGCGGGGGAGGGGAGGGAATGGAAGGGGGCGGGGGAGGGGAGGGAATGGAAGGGGGCGGGGGAGGGGAGGGAATGGAAGGGGGCGGGGGAGGGGAGGGAATGGAAGGGGGCGGGGGAGGTGAGGGAATGGAAGGGGGCGGGGAGGTGAGGGAATGGAAGGGGGCGGGGGAGGTGAGGGAATGGAAGGGGGCGGGGGAGGGGAGGGAATGGAAGGGGGCGGGGGAGGGGAGGGAATGGAAGCGGAGGGAAGGGGACGGGGGAGGGGAGGGAAGGAGACGGTGGAGGGGAGGGAAGGACGGATGGAGGGAATGACAGAGGGAAGGTGGGAGAAAGGGTAGGCTGGACGGAGGGAGGGAAGGGAGTGAGGGAAGGGAGTGAGGGAAGGGAGTGAGGGAAGGGAGTGAGGGACGGGAGTGAGGGACGGGAGGGAGGGACGGGAGGGAGGGACGGGAGGGAGGGACGGGAGGGAGGGACGGGAGGGAGGGACGGGAGGGAAGGGAGGGAAGGGAGGGAAGGAGGGAGGGAAGGTGGGCGGGAAGGAGGGATGCAAGGAGGGAGGATGGAAGGACGGAGGGAGGGATGGAAGGACGGACGGAAGGATGGAAGGACGGACGGAGGGATGGAAGGACGGACGGAGGGATGGAAGGACGGACGGAGGGATGGAAGGACAGACGGAGGGTTGGAAGGACGGACGGAGGGTTGGAAGGACGGACGGAGGGTTGGAAGGACGGACGGAGGGATGGAAGGACAGAAGGATGGAGAGATGGAAAAGGGAGGGAGGGAAGGACGGAGGGAGGGATGGAAGGACGGAGGGAGGGATGGAAGGACGGAGGGAGGGAGGGAAGGACGGAGGGAGGGAGGGAAGGACGGAAGGATGGAGCGAGGGAAAGAAGGATGGAGGGAGGGAAGAGGGAGGGAAAAGGGAGGGAGGGCAGGAATGACGAAGGGAGGGAATAACGAAGGGAGGGAAGGAGGGGAGGGAGGGAAGGAATGTTTGGAGTGAGGGAGTGAAGATTGGAGTGAGGGAGGAAAGATTGGAGTGTGGGAGGGAGGAAAGATTGGAGTGAGGGAGGGAGGGAAGATTGGAGTTAGGGAGGGAGGGAAGATTGGAGGGAGGGAGGGAAGATTGGAGGGAGGGAGGGAAGATTGGAGGGAGGGAGGGAAGATTGGAGGGAGGGAGGGAGGGAGGAAGGGAGGGAGTAATGGAGGGAGGGTGTAAGGGAGGGAGGGTGTAGCTCAGGGGTTTTTGAAGAACCTCTCACCTCGATCTGGTCGATGGTTTCTTGATATTCCTTCTCGCGTGTTTTGAAGAGACATTCGGTGTCTTTAATCACTTTCTCCAAACTCTCTTCCTGCTGTAGGAGGATTATCAGCATGAGGGTGGTAGATTTACCCTGTCATCACCCCCTTTACCCCCTCATTCCCCAAAAACCCCTCATCCCACATCACCACACACACACACTACACCATCACCGCCCACACACACACACTACACCATCACCACACACACACTACACCATCACCACACACACACACACACGACACCATCACCACACACACACACACTACACCATCACCACACACACACACACTACACCATCACCACACACACACTACACCATCACCACACACACACTACACCATCACCACACACACACTACACCATCACCGCACACACACACACACACTACACCATCACTGCACACACACACACACTGCACCATCACCACACACACACTACACCATTACCACACACACACACACACTACACCATCACCACACACACACACACACTACACCATCACCACACACACACACACACTACACCATCACCGCCCACACACACACACTACACCATCACCACACACACACTACACCATCACCACACACACACTACACCATCACCACACACACACTACACCATCACCACACACACACACACACACCATCACCACACACACACTACACCATCACCACACACACACACACACTACACCATCACCACACACACACACACACTACACCATCACCACACACACACACACACTACACCATCACCACACACACACACACACACTACACCATCACCACACACACTACACCATCACCACACACACACACACTACACCATCACCACACACACACTACACCATCACCACACACACACACACACACTACACCATCACCGCACACACACACACACACTACACCATCACCGCACACACACACACACTACACCATCACTGCACACACACACACTACACCATTACCACACACACACACACACACTACACCATCACCACACACACACACACACTACACCATCACCGCCCACACACACACACTACACCATCACCGCCCACACACACACACTACAACATCACCACACACACACACACACTACAACATCACCACACACACACACACACTACACCATCACCACACACACACACACACTACACCATCACCACACACACACACACTACACCATCACCACACACACACACACTACACCATCACCACACACACACACACACTACACCATCACCACACACACACACACTACACCATTACCACACACACACTACACCATCACCACACACACACTACACCATCACCACACACACACTACACCATCACCACACACACACTACACCATCACCACACACACACACACACACTACACCATCACCACACACACACACACTACACCATCACCACACACACACACACTACACCATCACCACACACACACACACTACACCATCACCACACACACACTACACCATCACCACACACACACTACACCATCACCACACACACACACACACACTACACCATCACCGCACACACACACTACACCATCACCGCACACACACACTACACCATCACCGCACACACACACACACTGCACCATCACCACACACACACTACACCATTACCACACACACACACACACTACACCATCACCGCCCACACACACACACTACACCATCACCACACACACACTACACCATCACCACACACACACACACACTACACCATCACCACACACACACACACTACACCATCACCACTCACACACACTACACCATCACAACACACACACACACACTACACCATCACCACACACACACACACTACACCATCACCGCACACACACACACAACACCATCACCGCACACACACACACACTACACCATCACTGCACACACACACTGCACCATCACCACACACACACTACACCATTACCACACACACACACACACTACACCATCACCACACACACACACACACACTACACCATCACCGCCCACACACACACACTACACCATCACCACACACACACTACACCATCACCACCCACACACACACACTACACCATCACCACACACACACACACTACACCATCACCACACACACACACACACTACACCATCACCACACACACACACACACACTACACCATCACCGCACACACACACACACTGCACCATCACCGCACACACACACACACTGCACCATCACCACACACACACTACACCATCACCGCACACACACACACACTACACCATCACCACACACACACACACACTACACCATCACCACACACACACACACACTACACCATCACCACACACACACACACACTACACCATCACCGCCCACACACACACACTACACCATCACCACACACACACTACACCATCACCACACACACACTACACCATCACCACACACACACTACACCATCACCACACACACACTACACCATCACCACACACACACACACACTACACCATCACCACACACACACACACACTACACCATCACCACACACACACAACACCATCTCCACACACACACAACACCATCTCCACACACACACAACACCATCACCACACACACACACACACTACACCATCACCACACACACACACACACTACACCATCACCACACACACACACACACTACACCATCACCACACACACACACACACTACACCATCACCGCCCACACACACACACTACACCATCACCACACACACACTACACCATCACCACACACACACTACACCATCACCACACACACACTACACCATCACCACACACACACACACACTAAACCATCACCACACACACACTACACCATCACCACACACACACAACACCATCTCCACACACACACAACACCATCACCACACACACACACTACACCATCACCACACACACACACAACACCATCACCACACACACACACACACTAAACCATCACCACACACACACTACACCATCACCACACACACACACACAACACCATCTCCACACACACACACAACACCATCACCACACACACACACACCATCTAGACACACACACACAACACCATCACCACACACACACACTACACCACCATCACCACACACACACACAACACCATCACCGCACACACACTACACCACCATCTCCACACACACACTACACCACCATCTCCACACACACACTACACCACCATCACCACACACACACACTACACCATCACCACACACACACACTACACCATCACCACACACACACTACACCACCATCTCCCCACACACACACAACACCATCACCACACACACACACAACACCATCACCACACACACACACAACACCATCACCACACACACACTACACCACCATCTCCACACACACACTACACCACCATCACCACACACACACACTACACCATCACCACACACACACTACACCACCATCTCCCCACACACACACACAACACCATCACCACACACACACACAACACCATCACCACACACACACACACCATCACCACACACACACTACACCATCTCCACACACACACACAACACCATCACCACTCACACACTACACCACCATCTCCACACACACACACAACACCATCACCACACACACACTACACCACCATCTCCACACACACACACAACACCATCACCACACACACACACAACACCATCACCACACACACACACAACACCATCACCACACACACACTACACCACCATCTCCACACACACACACATCACCACACACACACTACACCACCATCTCCACACACACACACACCATCACCACACACACACACAACACCATCTCCACACGCACACACAACACCATCACCACACACACACTACACCATCACCACACACACACTACACCATCACCACACACACACACTACACCATCACCACACACACACACACTACACCATCACCACACACACACACACTACACCATCACCACACACACACACTACACCATCACCACACACACACACACTGCACCATCACCACACACACACACACTACACCATCACCACACACACACACACTACACCATCACCACACACACACACACTACACCATCACCACACACACACACACTACACCATCACCACACACACACTACACCATCACCACACACACACTACACCATCACCACACACACACTACACCATCACCACACACACACACACTACACCATCACCACACACACACACTACACCATCACCACACACACACACTACACCATCACCACACACACACAACACCACCACACACACACACTACACCATCACCACACACACACTACACCACCATCTCCACACACACACACAACACCATCACCACACACACACACAACACCATCACCACACACACACACAACACCATCACCATCTCCACACACACACACAACACCATCACCACACACACACACTACACCATCACCACACACACACTACACCACCATCTCCACACACACACACACCACTCCATCACCACACACACACACTACACCATCACCACACACACACACTACACCATCACCACACACACACTACACCACCATCTCCACACACACACACAACACCATCTCCACACACACACTACACCACCATCACCACACACACACACAACACCATCACCACACACACACTGCACCACCATCTCCACACACACACACAACACCATCACCACACACACACTACACCACCATCACCACACGCACACTACACCACCATCACCACACACACACTACACCACCATCTCCACACACACACACAACACCATCACCACACACACACACAACACCATCACCACACACACACTACACCACCATCTCCACACACACACACAACACCATCACCACACACACACACTACACCATCTCCACACACACACTACACCATCTCCACACACACACTACACCATCTCCACACACACACTACACCATCTCCACACACACACTACACCACCATCTCCACACACACACTACACCACCATCTCCACACACACACACAACACCATCACCACACACACACACAACACCATCATCTCCACACACACACACAACACCATCACCACACACACACACACACTACACCACCATCTCCACACACACACACAACACCATCACCACACACACACACAACACCATCTCCACACGCACACACAACACCATCACCACACACACACACTACACCATCTCCACACACACAACACCATCACCACACACACACTACACCACCATCTCCACACACACACACAACACCATCACCACACACACACACTACACCATCACCACACACACACTACACCACCATCTCCACACACACACACACCACACCATCACCACACACACACACTACACCATCACCACACACACACACTACACCATCACCACACACACACTACACCACCATCTCCACACACACACACAACACCATCACCACACACACACACAACACCATCACCATCACCACACACACACACTACACCATCACCACACACACACTACACCACCATCTCCACACACACACTACACCACCATCTCCACACACACACTACACCACCATCTCCACACACACACTACACCACCATCTCCACACACACACACAACACCATCACCACACAGACACACAACACCATCACCACACACACACTACACCATCACCACACACACACTACACCATCACCACACACACACTACACCATCACCATCACCACACACACACACTACACCATCACCACACACACACTACACCACCATCTCCACACACACACTACACCACCATCTCCACACACACACTACACCACCATCTCCACACACACACTACACCACCATCTCCACACACACACTACACCACCATCTCCACACACACACACAACACCATCACCACACAGACACACAACACCATCACCACACACACACTACACCATCACCACACACACACTACACCATCACCACACACACACACAACACCATCACCACACACACACACAACACCATCACCACACACACACTACACCACCATCTCCACACACACACACAACACCATCACCACACACACACACAACACCATCACCACACACACACTACACCACCATCTCCACACACACACACAACACCATCACCACACACACGCTACACCATCACCACACACACACTACACCATCACCACACACACACACACAACACCATCACCACACACACACAACACCATCACCACACACACACAACACCATCACCACACACACACACAACACCATCACCACACACACACACAACACCATCACCACACACACACACACACCATCACCACACACACACACAACACCATCACCACACACACACACAACACCATCACCACACACACAAACACCATCACCACACACACACACAACACCATCACCACCCACACACTACACCACCATCTCCACACACACACACAACACCATCACCACACACACACACAACACCATCACCATCACCACACACACACACTACACCATCACCACACACACACACAACACCATTACCATACACACACACAACACCATCACCACACACACACTGCACCACCATCACCACACACACACACAACACCATCACCACACACACACACAACACCATCACCACACACACACACAACACCATCACCACACACACACTACACCACCATCTCCACACACACACACAACACCATCACCACACACACACTACACCATCACCACACACACACGACACCATCAACACACACACACGACACCATCACCACACACACACACACTACACCATCACCACACACACACACACACTACACCATCACCACACACACACACACACTACACCATCACCACACACACACACACACTACACCATCACCACACACACACACACACACTACACCATCACCACACACACACACTACACCATCACCACACACACACACTACACCATCACCACACACACACACTACACCATCACCACACACACACACACTACACCATCACCACACACACACACACACTACACCATCACCACACACACACACTACACCATCACCACACACACACACTACACCATCACCACACACACACACTACACCATCACCACACACACACACTACACCATCACCACACACACACTACACCACCATCTCCACACACACACACAACACCATCACCACACACACACACAACACCATCACCACACACACACTACACCATCACCACACAAACACTACACCATCACCACACACACACTACACCATCACCACACACACACTACACCATCACCACACACACACTACACCATCACCACACACACACTACACCATCACCACACACACACTACACCATCACCACACACACACTACACCATCACCACACACACACACACACTACACCATCACCACACACACACACACTACACCATCACCACACACACACACACACTACACCATCACCACACACACACACACAACACCATCACCACACACACACACACTACACCATCACCACACACACACACAGTACACCATCACCACACACACACACACTACACCATCACCACACACACACACACACGACACCATCACCACAATCACCACACACACACACACACACTACACCATCACCACACACACACACACTGCACCATCACCACACACACACACACTGCACCATCACCACAATCACCACACACACACACACACTACACCATCACCACACACACACACACTGCACCATCACCACACACACACACACTACACCATCACCACACACACACACACTACACCATCACCACACACACACACACTACACCATCACCACACACACACTACACCATCACCACACACACACTACACCATCACCACACACACACTACACCATCACCACACACACACTACACCATCACCACACACACACACACTACACCATCACCACACACACACACACTACACCATCACCACACACACACACTACACCATCACCACACACACACTACACCATCACCACACACACACACTACACCATCACCACACACACACACACTACACCATCACCACACACACACACACTACACCATCACCACACACACACACTACACCATCACCACACACACACACTACACCATCACCACACACACACACACTGCACCATCACCACACACACACACACTACACCATCACCACACACACACACACTACACCATCACCACACACACACACACTACACCATCACCACACACACACACACTACACCATCACCACACACACACTACACCATCACCACACACACACTACACCATCACCACACACACACTACACCATCACCACACACACACACACTACACCATCACCACACACACACACTACACCATCACCACACACACACACTACACCATCACCACACACACACACTACACCATCACCACACACACACACTACACCATCACCACACACACACACTACACCATCACCACACACACACACTGCACGATCACCACACACACACACTACACCATCACCACAGACACACACTACACCATCACCACACACACACACACACACTACACCATCACCACACACACACACTACACCATCACCACACACACACACTACACCATCACCACACACACACACACTACACCATCACCACACACACACACACTACACCATCACCACACACACACACACTACACCATCACCACACACACACACTACACCATCACCACACACACACACACACTACACCATCACCACACACACACTACACCATCACCACACACACACACACACTACACCATCACCACAGACACACACTACACCATCACCACACACACACACACACACTACACCATCACCACACACACACACTACACCATCACCACACACACACACACACTACACCATCACCACACACACACACACACTACACCATCACCACACACACACACACACTACACCATCACCACAGACACACACTACACCATCACCACACACACACACACACACTACACCATCACCACAAACACACACACTACACCATCACCACACACACACACACACTACACCATCACCACACACACACACACACTACACCATCACCACACACACACACACTACACCATCACCACACACACACACACTACACCATCACCACACACACACACTACACCATCACCACACACACACACTACACCATCACCACACACACACACACACTACACCATCACCACACACACACACACACTACACCATCACCACACACACACTACACCATCACCACACACACACACTACACCATCACCACACACACACACACTACACCATCACCACACACACACACACACTGCACCATCACCACACACACACACAACACCATCACCACAATCACCACACACACACACACTACACCATCACCACACACACACACACTGCACCATCACCACACACACACACACACACAACACCATCACCACACACACAACACCATCACCACACACACACACTACACCATCACCACACACACACACTACACCATCACCACACACACACTACACCACCATCTCCACACACACACACACCACACCATCACCACACACACACACTACACCATCACCACACACACACACTACACCATCACCACACACACACTACACCACCATCTCCACACACACACACACAACACCATCACCACACACACACACAACACCATCACCATCACCACACACACACACTACACCATCACCACACACACACTACACCACCATCTCCACACACACACTACACCACCATCTCCACACACACACTACACCACCATCTCCACACACACACTACACCACCATCTCCACACACACACTACACCACCATCTCCACACACACACTACACCACCATCTCCACACACACACACAACACCATCACCACACAGACACACAACACCATCACCACACACACACTACACCATCACCACACACACACTACACCATCACCACACACACACACAACACCATCACCACACACACACACAACACCATCACCACACACACACACAACACCATCACCACACACACACTACACCACCATCTCCACACACACACACAACACCATCACCACACACACACACAACACCATCACCACACACACACTACACCACCATCTCCACACACACACACAACACCATCACCACACACACACAACACCATCACCACACACACACACAACACCATCACCACACACACACACAACACCATCACCACACACACGCTACACCATCACCACACACACACTACACCATCACCACACACACACACACAACACCATCACCATCACCACACACACACAACACCATCACCACACACACACACAACACCATCACCACACACACACACACAACACCATCACCACACACACACACACACACACCATCACCACACACACACACAACACCATCACCACACACACACACAACACCATCACCACACACACACACAACACCATCACCACACACACACTACACCACCATCTCCACACACACACACAACACCATCACCACACACACACACAACACCATCACCACACACACACTACACCATCAACACACACACACGACACCATCACCACACACACACACTACACCATCACCACACACACACACACACTACACCATCACCACACACACACACACACTACACCATCACCACACACACACACAAACTACACCATCACCACACACACACACTACACCATCACCACACACACACACTACACCATCACCACACACACACACACACTACACCATCCCCACACACACACACTACACCATCACCACACACACACACTACACCATCACCACACACACACTACACCACCATCTCCACACACACACACAACACCATCACCACACACACACACAACACCATCACCACACACACACTACACCATCACCACACAAACACTACACCATCACCACACACACACTACACCATCACCACACACACACTACACCATCACCACACACACACTACACCATCACCACACACACACTACACCATCACCACACACACACTACACCATCACCACACACACACACACACTACACCATCACCACACACACACACACACTACACCATCACCACACACACACTACACCATCACCACACACACACACACAACACCATCACCACACACACACACACTACACCATCACCACACACACACACACTACACCATCACCACACACACACACACTACACCATCACCACACACACACACACACGACACCATCACCACAATCACCACACACACACACACACACTACACCATCACCACACACACACACACTGCACCATCACCACACACACACACACTGCACCATCACCACACACACGCACACTGCACCACCACACACACACACACTACACCATCACCACACACACACACACTACACCATCACCACACACACACACACTACACCATCACCACACACACACACACTACACCATCACCACACACACACTACACCATCACCACACACACACACACTACACCATCACCACACACACACTACACCATCACCACACACACACTACACCATCACCACACACACACACACTACACCATCACCACACACACACACTACACCATCACCACACACACACACTACACCATCACCACACACACACACTACACCATCACCACACACACACACTACACCATCACCACACACACACACTGCACCATCACCACACACACACACTGCACGATCACCACACACACACACTACACCATCACCACAGACACACACTACACCATCACCACACACACACACACTACACCATCACCACACACACACTACACCATCACCACACACACACACACACTACACCATCACCACACACACACACTACACCATCACCACACACACACACTACACCATCACCACACACACACTACACCATCACCACACACACACTACACCATCACCACACACACACTACACCATCACCACACACACACACTACACCATCACCACACACACACACTACACCACCACCACACACACACACACTACACCATCACCACACACACACACTACACCATCACCACACACACACACAACACCATTACCACACACACACACAACACCATCACCACACACACACTGCACCACCATCTCCACACACACACACAACACCATCACCACACACACACACACCATCACCACACACACACTACACCACCATCTCCACACACACACACAACACCATCACCACACACACACTACACCGTCACCACACACACACAACACCATCAACACACACACATGACACCATCACCACACACACACACACTACACCATCACCACACACACACACACACTACACCATCACCACACACACACACACACTACACCATCACCACACACACACACTACACCATCACCACACACACACACTACACCATCACCACACACACACACACTACACCATCACCACACACACACACACACTACACCATCACCACACACACACACTACACCATCACCACACACACACACTACACCATCACCACACACACACTACACCACCATCTCCACACACACACACAACACCATCACCACACACACACTACACCATCACCACACAAACACTACACCATCACCACACACACACTACACCATCACCACACACACACTACACCATCACCACACACACACTACACCATCACCACACACACACTACACCATCACCACACACACACACACACTACACCATCACCACACACACACACACACTACACCATCACCACACACACACACACTACACCATCACCACACACACACACACTACACCATCACCACACACACACACACTACACCATCACCACACACACACACACACGACACCATCACCACAATCACCACACACACACACACACACTACACCATCACCACACACACACACACTGCACCATCACCACACACACACACACTGCACGATCACCACAATCACCACACACACACACACACTACACCATCACCACACACACACACACTGCACCATCACCACACACACACTACACCATCACCACACACACACACACTACACCATCACCACACACACACTACACCATCACCACACACACACACACTACACCATCACCACACACACACTACACCATCACCACACACACAGTACACCATCACCACACACACAGTACACCATCACCACACACACAGTACACCATCACCACACACACACACACTACACCATCACCACACACACACACTACACCATCACCACACACACACACTACACCATCACCACACACACACTACACCATCACCACACACACACACTACACCATCACCACACACACACACTGCACCATCACCACACACACACACTGCACGATCACCACACACACACACTACACCATCACCACAGACACACACTACACCATCACCACACACACACACACACACTACACCATCACCACACACACACACACTACACCATCACCACACACACACACTACACCATCACCACACACACACACACTACACCATCACCACACACACACACTACACCATCACCACACACACACACACACTACACCATCACCACACACACACTACACCATCACCAGACACACACACACTACACCATCACCACACACACACACTACACCATCACCACACACACACACACTACACCATCACCACACACACACACTGCACCATCACCACACACACTGCACCATCACCACACACACACACAACACCATCACCACAATCACCACACACACACACACTACACCATCACCACACACACACACACTGCACCATCACCACACACACACACACACTACACCATCACCACACACACAACACCATCACCACACACACACACACTACACCATCACCACACACACACACTACACCATCACCACACACACACACTACACCATCACCACACACACACACTACACCATCACCACACACACACTACACCATCACCACACACACACACTACACCATCACCACACACACACACACTACACCATCACCACACACACACACACTACACCATCACCACACACACACACACTACACCATCACCACACACACACACACTACACCATCACCACACACACACACTACACCATCACCACACACACACTACACCATCACCACACACACACACTACACCATCACCACACACACACACTACACCACCACCACACACACACACACTACACCATCACCACACACACACACACTACACCATCACCACACACACACACACTACACCATCACCACACACACACACTACACCATCACCACACACACACACTACACCATCACCACACACACACACACACTACACCATCACCACACACACACACACACTACACCATCACCACACACACACACACTACACCATCACCACACACACTGCACCATCACCACACACACACACACACTACACCATCACCACACACACACACTACACCATCACCACACACACACACACACTACACCATCACCACACACACACACACACACACACTACACCATCACCACACACACACACACACACTACACCATCACCACACACACACACACACTACACCATCACCACACACACACACTACACCATCACCACACACACACACAACACCATCACCACACACACACACACTACACCATCACCACACACACACACACTACACCATCACCACACACACACACACTACACCATCACCACACACACACACACACACACACTACACCATCACCACACACACACACACTGCACCATCACCACACACACACACACTGCACCATCACCACACACACACTACACCATCACCACACACACACTACACCATCACCACACACACACACACACTACACCATCACCACACACACACACACACACTACACCATCACCACACACACACACACACACTACACCATCACCACACACACACACTACACCATCACCACACACACACACTACACCATCACCACACACACACTACACCATCACCACACACACACTACACCATCACCACACACACACTACACCATCACCACACACACACTACACCATCACCACACACACACTACACCATCACCACACACACACACTACACCATCACCACACACACACACACTACACCATCACCACACACACACTACACCATCACCACACACACACTACACCATCACCACACACACACTACACCATCACCACACACACACTACACCATCACCACACACACACACACACTACACCATCACCACACACACACACACTACACCATCACCACACACACACACACTACACCATCACCACACACACACTACACCATCACCACACACACACTACACCATCACCACACACACACTACACCATCACCACACACACACTACACCATCACCACACACACACTACACCATCACCACACACACACTACACCATCACCACACACTACACCATCACCACACACACACACTACACCATCACCACACACACACTACACCACCACACACGCACACTACACCACCACACACACACACACACACTACACCATCACCACACACACACTACACCATCACCACACACACACACACTACACCATCACCACACACACACTACACCATCACCACACACACACTGCACCATCACCACACACACACTGCACCATCACCACACACTACACCATCACCACACACACACACACTACACCATCACCACACACACTCACACACTACACCATCACCACACACACACACTACACCATCACCACACACACACACACACTACACCATCACCACACACACACACACTACACCATCACCACACACACACACACTACACCATCACCACACACACACACACACTACACCATCACCACACACACACACTACACCATCACCACACACACACACACACTACACCATCACCACACACACACACTACACCATCACCACACACACACACAACACCATCACCACACACACACACAACACCATCACCACACACACACACACTACACCATCACCACACACACACACACTACACCATCACCACACACACACACACTACACCACCACACACACACACACACACACAACACCATCACCACACACACGCACACTGCACCATCACCACACACACACTACACCATCACCACACACACACTCAACCATCACCACACACACACACACACTACACCATCACCACACACACACACTACACCATCACCACACACACACACTACACCATCACCACACACACACACTACACCATCACCACACACACACTACACCATCACCACACACACACACACACACTACACCATCACCACACACACACACACTACACCATCACCACACACACACTACACCATCACCACACACACACACACACTACACCATCACCACACACACACACACACACTACACCATCACCACACACACACACACACACTACACCATCACCACACACACACACACACACTACACCATCACCACACACACACTACACCATCACCACACACACACTACACCATCACCACACACACACTACACCATCACCACACACACACTACACCATCACCACACACACACTACACCATCACCACACACACACTACACCATCACCACACACACACTACACCATCACCACACACACACTACACCATCACCACACACACACTACACCATCACCACACACACACTACACCATCACCACACACACACTACACCATCACCACACACACACTACACCATCACCACACACACACACTACACCATCACCACACACACACACACACACTACACCATCACCACACACACACACAACACCATCACCACACACACACACACACAACACCATCACCACACACACACACACTACACCATCACCACACACACACACACTACACCATCACCACACACACACACACTACACCATCACCACACACACACACACTACACCATCACCACACACACACACACTACACCATCACCACACACACACTACACCATCACCACACACACACTACACCATCACCACACACACACTACACCATCACCACACACACACTACACCATCACCACACACACACTACACCATCACCACACACTACACCATCACCACACACACACTACACCATCACCACACACACACTACACCATCACCACACACACACTACACCATCACCACACACACACTACACCATCACCACACACACACACACACACACTACACCATCACCACACACACACACACACACACACTACACCATCACCACACACACACACAACACCATCACCACACACACACACACTACACCATCACCGCACACACACACACTACACCATCACCGCACACACACACACTACACCATCACCACACACACACACACTACACCATCACCACACACACACACTACACCATCACCACACACACACACTACACCATCACCACACACACACTACACCATCACCACACACACACTACACCAATCACCACACACACACTACACCATCACCACACACACTACACCATCACCACACACACACTACACCATCACCACACACTACACCACACCATCACCACACACTACACCACACCATCACCACACACACACACACACTACACCATCACCGCACACACACACACACTACACCATCACCACACACACACACTACACCATCACCACACACACACACACTACACCATCACCACACACACACACACTACACCATCACCACACACACACTACACCATCACCACACACACACACACTACACCATCACCACACACACACACACTACACCATCACCACACACACACTACACCATCACCACACACACACTGCACCATCACCACACACACACTGCACCATCACCACACACTACACCATCACCACACACACACACTACACCATCACCACACACACACACTACACCATCACCACACACACACACTACACCATCACCGCACACACACACAACACCATCACCGCACACACACACACACAACACCATCACCACACACACACTGCACCATCACCACACACACACACACTACACCATCACCACACACACACACACTACACCATCACCACACACACACACACTACACCATCACCACACACACACTACACCATCACCACACACACACTACACCATCACCACACACACACTACACCATCACCACACACACACTACACCATCACCACACACACACTACACCATCACCACACACACACTACACCATCACCACACACACACTACACCATCACCACACACACACTACACCATCACCACACACACACTACACCATCACCACACACACACACTACACCATCACCACACACACACACAACACCATCACCACACACACACACAACACCATCACCACACACACACACACACACAACACCATCACCGCACACACACACACAACACCATCACCGCACACACACACACACACACAACACCATCACCACACACACACACTACACCATCACCACACACACACACAACACCATCACCACACACACACTACACCATCACCACACACACACTACACCATCACCACACACACACACACACACACTACACCATCACCGCACACACACACACAACACCATCACCCCACACACACACTACACCATCACCACACACACACACTACACCATCACCGCACACACACACACACTGCACAATCACCACACACACACACAACACCATCACCACACACACACACACTACACCATCACCGCACACACACACACTACACCATCACCGCACACACACACACACTACACCATCACCACACACACACACTACACCATCACCACACACACACACACTACACCATCACCGCACACACACTGCACCATCACCACACACACACACAACACCATCACCACACACACACACACTACACCATCACCACACACACACACACTACACCATCACCACACACACACTGCACCATCACCACACACACACACACACACTACACCATCACCACACACACACTACACCATCACCACACACACACACTACACCATCACCACACACACACACAACACCATCACCACACACACACACAACACCATCACCACACACACACACACACACAACACCATCACCGCACACACACACACAACACCATCACCACACACACACACACAACACCATCACCACACACACACACTACACCATCACCACACACACACACTACACCATCACCACACACACACACAACACCATCACCACACACACACTACACCATCACCACACACACACTACACCATCACCACACACACACTACACCATCACCACACACACACTACACCATCACCACACACACACTACACCATCACCACACACACACACACACACTACACCATCACCGCACACACACACAACACCATCACCCCACACACACACTACACCATCACCACACACACACACTACACCATCACCACACACACACACTACACCATCACCACACACACACACTACACCATCACCGCACACACACACACACTGCACAATCACCACACACACACAACACCATCACCACACACACACACACTACACCATCACCGCACACACACACACTACACCATCACCGCACACACACACACACTACACCATCACCGCACACACACACACACTACACCATCACCACACACACACACTACACCATCACCACACACACACACACTACACCATCACCGCACATACACACACACTGCACCATCACCACACACACACACAACACCATCACCACACACACACACAACACCATCACCACACACACACACACTACACCATCACCACACACACACTGCACCATCACCACACACACACACACACTACACCATCACCACACACACACACAACACCATCACCACACACACACACACACAACACCATCACCATCACCACACACACACTGCACCATCACCACACACACACTGCACCATCACCACACACACACTGCACCATCACCACACACACACTACACCATCACCACACACACACTACACCATCACCACACACACACTGCACCATCACCACACACACACTGCACCATCACCACACACACACTGCACCATCACCACACACACACTGCACCATCACCACACACACACTGCACCATCACCACACACACACTGCACCATCACCACACACACACACACACTACACCATCACCGCACACACACACACACTACACCATCACCGCACACACACACACACTGCACCATCCCCACACACACACTGCACCATCACCACACACACACTACACCATTACCACACACACACTACACCATCACCACACACACACACACTACACCATCACCACACACACACACACTGCACCATCACCACACACACACACTACACCACCACACACACACACTACACCACCACACACACACACTACACCACCACACACACACACTACACCACCACACACACACACACACACTACACCATCACCACACACACACACACTACACCATCACCACACACACACACATTACACCATCACCACACACACACACATTACACCATCACCACACACACACACACTACACCATCACCACACACACACACACTACACCATCACCACACACACTACACCACCACACACACACACACTACACCGTCACCACACACACACACACACTACACCGTCACCACACACACACAGAAACTACACCGTCGCCTCACACACACACAAACTACACCGTCGCCACACTCACACACAAACTACACCATCCCCACACACACACACAAACTACACCGTCACCACACACACACACAAACTACACCGTCACCACACACACACACAAACTACACCGTCACCCCACACACACACAAACTACACCGTCACCACACACACACACACACTACACCGTCACCACACACACACAGAAACTACACCGTCGCCCCACACACACAGAAACTACACCGTCGCCACACACACACACAAACTACACCGTCACCACACACACACAAACTACACCGTCACCACACACACACACAAACTACACCGTCACCACACACACACACAAACTACACCATCACCACACACACACACAAACTACACCATCACCACACACACACACAAACTACACCACCACACACACACACAAACTACACCATCACCACACACACACACAAACTACACCATCACCACACACACACACACTACACCATCACCACACACACACACACTACACCATCACCACACACACACACACTACACCATCACCACACACACACACACTACACCATCACCACACACACTACACCATCACCACACACACACACACTACACCATCACCACACACACACACACTACACCATCACCACACACACACACTACACCACCACACACACACACACTACACCACCACACACACACACTACACCACCACACACACACACTACACCACCACACACACACACTACACCACCACACACACACACACACACTACACCATCACCACACACACACACAACACCATCACCACAAACACACACACACTACACCATCACCACACACACACACACACTACACCATCACCACACACACACACACACTACACCATCACCACACACACACACTACACCATCACCACACACACACACTACACCATCACCACACACACACTACACCATCACCACACACACACACTACACCATCACCACACACACTACACCATCACCACACACACTACACCATCACCACACACACACACACTACACCATCACCAGACACACACACACTACACCATCACCACACACACACACACACTACACCATCACCACACACACACACTACACCATCACCACACACACACACTACACCATCACCACACACACACACTACACCATCACCACACACACACACACTAAACCATCACCACACACACACACACTAAACCATCACCACACACACACACACTAAACCATCACCACACACACACACACACACTACACCATCACCACACACACACTACACCATCACCACACACACACACACTACACCATCACCACACACACACACACACACTACACCATCACCACACACACACACAACACCATCACCACAAACACACACACACTACACCATCACCACGCACACACACACTACACCATCACCACACACACACACACTGCACCATCACACCACACACACACACACTACACCATCACCACACACACACACACACTACACCATCACCACACACACACACACACTACACCATCACCACACACACACACTACACCATCACCACACACACACACTACACCACACCACCACACACACACTACACCATCACCACACACACACACACATACAACACCATCACCACAAACACACACACACTACACCATCACCACACACACACACTACACCATCACCACACACACACACTACACCATCACCACACACACACACTACACCATCACCACACACACACTGCACCATCACCACACACACACACACACTACACCATCACCACAAACACACACACACTACACCATCACCACAAACACACACACACTACACCATCACCACACACACTACACCATCACCACACACACACACACTACACCATCACCACACACACACAGAAACTACACCGTCACCCCACACACACACACTACACCATCACCACACACACACACAGTACACCATCACCACACACACACACTACACCATCACCACACACACACACTACACCATCACCACACACACACACTACACCGTCACCACACACACACACTACACCGTCACCACACACACACACGCTACACCATCACCACACACACACACACGCTACACCATCACCACACACACACACGCTACACCATCACCACACACACACACACGCAACACCGTCACCACACACACACACGCAACACCGTCACCACACACACACACGCTACACCGTCACCACACACACACACGCTACACCGTCACCACACACACACAGAAACTACACCGTCACCCCACACACACAGAAACTACACCGTCACCCCACACACACGCACTGCACCATCACCACACACACACGAACTGCACCATCACCACACACACACACACACTACACCATCACCACACACACACTACACCATCACCACACACACACATTACACCACCACACACACACATTACACCATCACCACACACACACACATTACACCATCACCACACACACACACACTACACCATCACCACACACACACACACTACACCATCACCACACACACTACACCACCACACACACACACACTACACCGTCACCACACACACACACACACTACACCGTCACCACACACACACAGAAACTACACCGTCGCCTCACACACACAGAAACTACACCGTCGCCACACTCACACACAAACTACACCGTCCCCACACACACACACAAACTACACCGTCACCACACACACACACAAACTACACCGTCACCACACACACACACAAACTACACCGTCACCCCACACACACACAAACTACACCGTCACCACACACACACACACACTACACCGTCACCACACACACACAGAAACTACACCGTCGCCCCACACACACAGAAACTACACCGTCGCCACACACACACACAAACTACACCGTCACCACACACACACAAACTACACCGTCACCACACACACACACAAACTACACCGTCACCACACACACACACAAACTACACCATCACCACACACACACACAAACTACACCATCACCACACACACACACAAACTACACCACCACACACACACACAAACTACACCATCACCACACACACACACAAACTACACCATCACCACACACACACACACTACACCATCACCACACACACACTACACCATCACCACACACACACACACTACACCATCACCACACACACACACACTACACCATCACCACACACACACACACTACACCATCACCACACACAGAAACTACACCGTCACCACACACACACACACTACACCATCACCACACACACACACACTACACCATCACCACACACACACACTACACCATCACCACACACACACACACTACACCATCACCACACACACACACACTACACCATCACCACACACACTACACCATCACCACACACACTACACCATCACCACACACACTACACCATCACCACACACACTACACCATCACCACACACACTACACCATCACCACACACACTACACCATCACCACACACACTACACCATCACCACACACACACACACACACTATACCATCACCACACACACACAGAAACTACACCGTCACCCCACACACACACAAACTACACCATCACCACACACACACACAAACTACACCGTCACCACACACACACACAAACTACACCGTCACCACACACACACACAAACTACACCGTCACCACACACACACACAAACTACACCGTCACCACACACACACACAAACTACACCGTCACCACACACACACACACACTACACCATCACCACACACACACACACTACACCATCACCACACACACACACACTACACCATCACCACACACACACTACTCCACCACACACACACAGAAACTACACCGTCACCACACACACACAAACTACACCATCACCACACACACACACAGACTGCACCATCCCCGTTATCCCCGCCTTTCCTCTCCGCCTCAGTGACTCTCCGTTGGAATATGATGCCATCACGGATTATTACCTCATTCACAACATCTGCCGATCCCATTGTGCAGCTGGACAAATCGTCCCAAAGTAGCAGAGTTTCCTCGGACTCTTCCCAGGTCAAACTGTCACACTCGTCCTCGAAATCATACTCCCTCCTGTCAGAGAGTAACAGGATCGTGAGACCAGAGCGAGAGCACAGAAAACATGGAGTGAAACCAGCAGAGGATCCCAGCAGAGGGACAGGAGAAAGCGCGGGGAGAGTATAGAGTGAAACCAGAGCAGGATCCCAGCAGGACAGGAGAGCGTGCGGGGAGAGTATAGAGTGAAACCAGCACAGGATCCCAGCAGAGAGACGAGGGAGAGAGCGCGGGGAGAGTACAGAGTAAAGAGCACAGGGAGAGTACAGACTGAAACCAGCACAGGATCCCAGCAGAGAGACGGGAGAGAGTGTGGGGATAGTACAGAGTAAAGAGCGCAGGGGGAGTACAGAGTGAAACCAGCACAGGATCCCAGCAGAGAGACGGGAGAGAGTGCGGGGAGAGTACAGAGTAAAGAGCGCTGGGAGAATACAGCGTGAAACCAGGGCAGCATCCCAGCAGAGAGACGGGAGAGAGCGCAGGGAGAATACAGAGTAAAGAGCGCAGGGGGAGTATAGAGTGAAACCAGCACAGGATCCCAGCAGAGGGCCAGGAGAGTGTGCGGGGAGAGTACAGAGTAAGGAGCGTAGGGAGAGTACAGAGTGAAACCAGGGCAGCATCCCAGCAGAGAGACGGGAGAGCGCCCGGGGAGAGTACAGAGTAAGGAGCGTAGGGAGAGTACAGAGTGAAACCAGGGCAGCATCCCAGCAGAGGTCCAGAAGGGAGTGCGGGGAGAGTAAAGAGCGCAGGGAGAGTACAGAGTAAAGAGCACAAGGAGTATAGAATGAAACCAGCACAGGATCCCAGCAGAGAGACGGGAGAGAGTGTGGGGAGAGTACAGAGTAAAGAGCGCGGGGAGAGTACAGAGTAAAGAGCGCGGGGAGAGTACAGAGTGAAACCAGCACAAGAAACCCAGCAGAGGGCCAGGAGAGAGCAGGGGGAGAGTACAGAGTAAAGAGCGCAGGGAGCGTACAGAGTGAAACCAGCACAGGGACAGGAGAGAGTGAGGGGAGAGTGAAGAGTAAGGAGCGCGGGGAGAGTACAGAGTGAAATTAGCATAGGATCCCAGCAGAGGGACAGGAGAGAGCACGGGGAGAGTACAGAGTGCAACCAGCACAGGATCCCAGCAGAGGGACAGGAGAGAGTGGGGGGGCAGAGTGCAGAGTAAAGAGCAAGGAGAGAGTACAGAGTGAAACCAGCACAGGATCCCAGCAGAGGGACAGGAGAGAGCACGGGGAGAGTACAGAGTGAAACCAGCACAGGATCCCAGCAGAGGGACAGGAGAGAGCGGGGGGGGGAGAGTACAGAGTAAAGAGCGCGGGAAGAGTACAGAGTGAAACCAGCACAGGATCCCAGCAGAGAGACAGGAGAGAGCCGGGGAGAGTACAGAGTAAAGAGCGGAGGGAGAGTACAGAGTAAAGAGCGGAGGGAGAGTACAGAGTAAAGAGCGGGGGGAGAGTACAGAGTAAAGAGCGCGGGGAGAGTACAGAGTAAAGAGCGCGGGGAGAGTACAGAGTAAAGAGCGCGGGGAGAGTACAGAGTAAAGAGCGCGGGGAGAGTACAGAGTAAAGAGCGCGGGGAGAGTACAGAGTAAAGAGCGCGGGGAGAGTACAGAGTAAAGAGCGCGGGGAGAGTACAGAGTAAAGAGCGCGGGGAGAGTACAGAGTAAAGAGCGCGGGGAGAGTACAGAGTAAAGAGCGCGGGGAGAGTACAGAGTAAAGAGCGCGGGGAGAGTACAGAGTAAAGAGCGCGGGGAGAGTACAGAGTAAAGAGCGCAGGGAGAGTACAGAGTGAAACCAGCACAGGAAACCCAGCAGACGGACAGGAGAGAGCGCGGGGTGAGTACAGAGTAAAGAGTGCAGGGAGAGTAAAGAGTAAAGAGCGCGGGGAGAGTACAGAGTAAAGAGCGCGGGGAGAGTACAGAGTAAAGAGCGCGGGGAGAGTACAGAGTAAAGAGCGCAGGGAGAGTACAGAGTGAAACCAGGGCAGGATCCCAGCAGAGAGACAGGAGAGAGCGCGGGGAGAGTGCAGAGTAAAGAGTGCAGGGAGAGTACAGAGTGAAACCAGCACAGGAAACCCAGCAGACGGACAGGAGAGAGCGCGGGGAGAGTACAGAGTAAAGAGCGCAGGGAGAGTACAGAGTGAAACCAGGGCAGGATCCCAGCAGAGAGACAGGAGAGAGCACGGGGAGAGTACAGAGTAAAGAGCGCGGGGAGAGTACAGAGTAAAGAGCGCGGGGAGAGTACAGAGTAAAGAGCGCAGGGAGAGTACAGAGTGAAACCAGGGCAGGATCCCAGCAGAGAGACAGGAGAGAGCGCGGGGAGAGTGCAGAGTAAAGAGCGCAGGGAGAGTACAGAGTGAAACCAGCACAGGAAACCCAGCAGACGGACAGGAGAGAGCGCGGGGTGAGTACAGAGTAAAGAGTGCAGGGAGAGTACAGAGTGATACCAGCACAGGATCCCAGCAGAGGGACAGGAGAGAGTGGGGGGAGCGTGCAGAGTAAAGAGCGCGGGGAGAGTATAGAGTGAAGCCAGCACAGGATCCCAGCAGAGGGCCAGGAGAGAGCGGGTGGGAGAGTACAGAGTAAAGAGCGCAGGGAGCGTACAGAGTGAAACCAGCACAGGATCCTAGCAGAGGGACAGGAGAGAGCACGGGGAGAGTACAGAGTGAAACCAGCACAGGATCCCAGCAGAGGGACAGGAGAGCGCACAGGGAGAGTACAGAGTGAAACCAGCACAGGATCCCAGCAGAGGGCCAGGAGTGAGCGGGTGGGAGAGTACAGAGTAAAGAGCGCAGGGAGCGTACAGAGTGAAACCAGCACAGGATCCCAGCAGAGGGACAGGAGAGAGCACGGGAAGAGTACAGTGAAACCAGCACAGGATCCCAGCAGAGGGACAGGAGAGCGCCCAGGAAGAGCACAGAGTGAAACCAGCACAGGATCCCAGCAGAGGGACAGGAGAACGCACAGGGAGAGTACAGAGTGAAACCAGCACAGGATCCTAGCAGAGGGACAGGAGAGAGCACGGGGAGAGTACAGAGTGAAACCAGGGCAGGATCCCAGCAGAGAGACGGGAGAGAGCGGGGGGGAGAGTACAGAGTGAAACCAGGGCAGGATCCTAGCAGAGAGACGGGAGAGAGCGCGAGGAGAGTACAGAGTAAAGAGCGCGGGGAGAGTACAGAGTGAAACCAGGGCAGGATCCCAGCAGAGAGACGGGAGAGAGCGCGGGGAGAGTACAGAGTAAAGGGCGCGGGGAGAGTACAGAGTAAAGGGCGCGGGGAGAGTACAGAGTAAAGGGCGCGGGGAGAGTACAGAGTAAAGGGCGCGGGGAGAGTACAGAGTAAAGGGCGCGGGGAGAGTACAGAGTAAAGGGCGCGGGGAGAGTACAGAGTAAAGGGCGCGGGGAGAGTACAGAGTAAAGGGCGCGGGGAGAGTACAGAGTAAAGGGCGCGGGGAGAGTACAGAGTGAAACCAGGGCAGGATCCCAGCAGAGGGACAGGAGAGAGCGGGGGGAGAGTACAGAGTGAAACCAGGGCAGGATCCTAGCAGAGAGACGGGAGAGAGCGCGAGGAGAGTACAGAGTAAAGAGCGTGGGGAGAGTACAGAGTGAAACCAGGGCAGGATCCCAGCAGAGAGACGGGAGAGAGCGCGAGGAGTGTACAGAGAAAAGAGCACAGGGAGAGTACAGAGTAAAGAGCGTGGGGAGAGTACAGAGTGAAACCAGGGCAGGATCCCAGCAGAGGGACAGGAGAGAGCACGGGGAGAGTACAGAGTGAAACCAGCACAGGAAACCCAGCAGAGGGCCCGGAGAGAGCAAAGGGAGAGGAAGTGAGATGCGGTGCGTGTCAAGATTATTTGCTGTGTCCCCAGAATTGTTTTGTCACGGTGATACCCTCCCCGGCGGTTTGAGGGGTCTGCCCCTCATACCTTGCCCTCCCCTCGCCTCCCCTCCCTCCCCCTACTTACAGCTGGTTGAGCATGCGCTGCATCTCCTCGTTGATTCTGACGGAGGTGCTGAGCTCGTCCTCGTCTACCAGCTTGCGCGAGCCATCGCTCTCCGCCAGGGAAAGCTCCTCGTCCGCAGCTGACTTCCGCTCTCTCTTCCGGCCCACTGACGGCACCTTAAGCGGAAACAAGCGGTGTGACTAGAGGCAGGATCGGTGTGTGAGGGAAAGGGGGTGAGGATGGGAGGACAGGCGGGGCGGAGAGAGTGGGTGTGGTGGGGGGAAAGAGAGGACAGATCAGTCGGGTTGGGGGGCGGGGGGTACAGCTGAGCTCGAGTACACAGAGCAAGTGGAGAACCAATTAGTGCCAGGGTTTGGGGATGGCAGCAGGGGAGGGGGAGGAGGTGCCAAGGGCACCCGGGAGGGAAAACTATCACTCAGGGGGGTTAATGTCCTCGCTGGTCATTACCCACATCCCAAATCCACCCTCAGCAGCCTCTCTGTAGGTCAGTGCAACTCAGAGAACATCCAAGGGGAGACAACGGGTATCTGAGAGAGTGGACGCCAATCGAGACAGAGAGGGGCAGAGACAGACACAGGCACACACAGACTGACACATTAGAGACAGGTACCCTGAGATACAGCTATGCACATGGCGCACAGACACCAGACACAGACATGCACCCCACACACATGATCCACAGACACGGTCACAAGTTTGATTAAAAGCTATGAATTCTGTGTGTTTTTAAGAAAAGAAGAGTTGCTGCTCTCCGTGGAGGAAGACTGTTTTGCAGAGAGGAAGCCCCTGCATGTGAAAGGTGGCAAATTCCTATTGCCTCCGGTCTCTGAAGAATCTCTACCTCAAGAGTCAAGATTCCTGTTGCCTGCTGTGTTGCGGGAGACCCTGAAACCTCAAGAAAGCGTCTATCGCCAGACCGCTGCCTCAAAACCCAAGTACACCTGTCGCCGCACCCTTTGCTGATAGACCTGTGCCTCACCTGCTGCAGACGAGCAGCCGTGAACACCCACCCATCACAGATTGTTCATCAACCTCGCCTGGAGAGACGTCGACAGGCATCCGATTATTTGACTCTGGGACACCACACCGCCCCAGAAACATCCTACCAGACCATGACAAACCCAATTACTTTATTATTCCGAAGGAACAGTTGGAAACCGAAAAGCCTTTATTCCCAGCTAACCTATTTTTTTTAATGTGTGTGTGTCTGTGTGTGTGCGTGCATGAGGGCTCAGAAGAATAAGACATATAGAGTTATCTCATTACTGTTTAGGACTTTGTTTATTAATAATTAACTTTGTTGTTGTTTAAAAGGAACCTGGTTTGGTGTGCTTTATTCTGGGGAACAAAGAGAGTGTTTGATTTGCCTACTTTCTGGTAGGGGGGATATTTTACGAATGCGCTGTGACCTGTGGAGTGGTGGGGACTGAATTAACAGTGCATTACGCCTGCTTTGGTCGGAACAACACGAACACGGTCAACAGACGTGCACACGACACGCAGATACACACACAGGGTCGGGTAAGGGGGGGGAGTCTGACTGACCTGTGCAGACGCCTGCACTATTCACCTGGAAGATTTTGATCATGTCCTCACAGTTTCTCTGCTGGGCCACGTCACAGAGCTTGGCCGTGATGTCAATGCGACGGCAGATGTCCATGTCCACTTTCATGGCCTTCTCCTGAATCTTCGTGTCCAGCTCAGACAGATTCTGCAACAGAGGGGAGACATTGGATGGACACTGAACTCGCTGGTCTTTGAATCCACTGGATAGAGCCTGAAATCACTTATTTCCCCTCCCCCGGGGGCCTGGAGTTGCCCCTCCCCCCGGGGGTCTGGAGTTGCCCTTCCCCGGGGGTCTGGAGTTGCCCCTCCCCCGGGGGTCTGGAGTTGCCCCTCCCCCCGGGGGTCAGGAGTTGCCCCTCCCCCCGGGGTCTGGAGTTGCCCCTCCCCCCGGGGGTCTGGAGTTGCCGCTCCCCCCGGGTCTGGAGTTGCCCCTCCCCCCAGGGTCTGGAGTTGCCCCTCCCCCCGGGGGTCTGGAGTTGCCCCTCCCCCCGGGGGTCTGGAGTTGCCGCTCCCCCCGGGTCTGGAGTTGCCCCTCCCCCCCGGGGTCTGGAGTTGCCCCTCCCCCCCGGGGTCTGGAGTTGCCCCTCCCCCCGGGGGTCTGAAGTTGCCCCCCCCCCCGGGGGTCTGGAGTTGCCCCTCCCCCCGGGGGTCTGGAGTTGCCCCTCCCCCCCGGGGGTCTGGAGTTGCCCCTCCCCCCGGGGTCTGGAGTTGCCCCTCCCCCCGGGGGTCTGGAGTTGCCCCTCCCCCCAGGGTCTGGAGTTGCCCCTCCCCTCAGGGTCTGGGACTTCCCGACTCTCACTCACTCACATTGCTCATTAACCCTTTGAAGACGACAAGCTCTGCCTTTAACTGTTGAACCTTCATCACCAATTCGTCCTGAGCAGCCTCCGCCTCCTGGGATTCCTGCAACAGCCAATCAGAATGCACCATTACACTCAGCAAAGGCAAGGGAGTGGCATAGCAAAAGGCCTACAACTGGGGTTAGAGTTAGATTTAATGGTTATGGGAGAGGCAATGCTTAAAGATTAGGATGATGGAATGCGGTTCGGGTTGGCTTTAGGGATGGGTTTCCGGTTAGGGTT
Source organism: Heterodontus francisci (assembly GCF_036365525.1). Taxonomy (NCBI): domain Eukaryota; kingdom Metazoa; phylum Chordata; class Chondrichthyes; order Heterodontiformes; family Heterodontidae; genus Heterodontus; species Heterodontus francisci. The sequence continues at coordinate 51,559 of NW_027140518.1, forward strand.
AGGGGTTACAGATCGGTTTCTGGTTAGGGTTAGGGGTTACAGATGGGTTTCTGGTTAGGATTAGGGGTTAGGGATGGGTTTCCGGTTAGGGTTGAGGGATGGGTTCATGGTTAGGGTTAGGGGTTACAGATGGGTTTCCGGTTAGGGTTGAGGGATGGGTTCATGGCTAGGGTTAGGGGTTACGGATCGGTTTCTGGTTAGGGTTAGGGGTTAGGGATGGGTTTCCGGTTAGGGTTGAGGGATGGGTTCATGGTTAGGGTTAGGGGTTACGGATCGGTTTCTGGTTAGGGTTAGGGGTTACGGATCGGTTTCTGGTTAGGGTTAGGGGTTAGGGATGGGTTTCCGGTTAGGGTTGAGGGATGGGTTCATGGTTAGGGTTAGGGGTTACGGATCGGTTTCTGGTTAGGGTTAGGGGTTACAGATGGGTTTCTGGTTAGAGTTAGGGGTTACGGATCGGTTTCTGGTTAGGGTTAGGGGTTACAGATGGGTTTCTGGTTAGGGTTGAGGGATGGGTTCATGGTTAGGGTTAGGGGTTACGGATCGGTTTCTGGTTAGGATTAGGGGTTAGGGATGGGTTTCCGGTTAGGGTTGAGGGATGGGTTCATGGTTAGGGTTAGGGGTTACAGATGGGTTTCTGGTTAGGGTTAGGGGTTACAGATGGGTTTCTGGTTAGGGTTAGGGGTTACAGATGGGTTTCCGGTTAGGGTTGAGGGATGGGTTCATGGTTAGGGTTAGGGGTTACAGATGGGTTTCTGGTTAGAGTTAGGGGTTACGGATCGGTTTCTGGTTAGGATTAGGGGTTAGGGATGGGTTTCCGGTTAGGGTTGAGGGATGGGTTCATGGTTAGGGTTAGGGGTTACAGATGGGTTTCTGGTTAGGGTTAGGGGTTACAGATGGGTTTCTGGTTAGGGTTAGGGGTTACAGATGGGTTTCCGGTTAGGGTTGAGGGATGGGTTCATGGTTAGGGTTAGGGGTTACAGATGGGTTTCTGGTTAGAGTTAGGGGTTACGGATCGGTTTCTGGTTAGGATTAGGGGTTAGGGATGGGTTTCCGGTTAGGGTTGAGGGATGGGTTCATGGTTAGGGTTAGGGGTTACAGATGGGTTTCTGGTTAGGGTTAGGGGTTACAGATGGGTTTCTGGTTAGGGTGAGGGGTTACAGATGGGTTTCTGGTTAGGGTTAGGGATTACGGATCGGTTTCTGGTTAGGATTAGGGGTTACAGATGGGTTTCTGGTTAGGGTTAGGGGTTACAGATGGGTTTCTGGTTAGGGTGAGGGGTTAGGGATGGATTTATAGTTAGGGTTAGGGATGAGGTGATTGATGGGAGACACCACCCCTCCACTATTTACACACACATTTCTCGAGTTTCATTTCACTAGTATCTGCCACTTTTATTCGGCTAAGGCCTTGTATTGGTGTCTGTCCAACTCTCGACTTGCCATTTTCCACACCCAACTAGATTTATAATGACAATTGAAATGGAAGGCAGGTAATAATAATGTGCAGTGAGTATATCGCATTGAAACAGCAGTCAAACTTAAGGTCAAAACAAAGGACGTAGATGTGAGGGTAGGGGGGTCTCAAATAAGATTAAGGGAATAGGGTTTCGAATAGCTATATTGGGTGAGGAGATGTATTGGGACCATGTACGGGCTCATTAGGTTAAGGAGTTAGTTAAGGGTTAGGGGTAGCTTTGGGTTTTAGGGGTCGGACTGGGGACAGATCCAAGATTGCGGAAGGGGTTAGGTTACAGGTAGGGATAATGGTTAGGAATGGGTTTATAATTAGAGTGAGAGATGGGTTTATAATTAGTGTGAGAGATGGGTTTATAATTAGTGTCACAGGTGGGTTTATAATTAGTGTGAGAGATGGGTTTATAATTAGAGTGAGAGATGGGTTTATAATTAGAGTGAGAGATGGGTTTATAATTAGTGTGAGAGATGGGTTTATAATTAGAGTGAGAGATGGGTTTATAATTAGTGTCACAGGTGGGTTTATAATTAGTGTCACAGGTGGGTTTATAATTAGAGTGAGAGATGGGTTTATAATTAGTGTGAGAGATGGGTTTATAATTAGTGTGAGAGATGGGTTTATAATTAGAGTGAGAGATGGGTTTATAATTAGAGTGAGAGATGGGTTTATAATTAGTGTCACAGGTGGGTTTATAATTAGTGTCACAGGTGGGTTTATAATTAGAGTGAGAGATGGGTTTATAATTAGTGTGAGAGATGGGTTTATAATTAGTGTCACAGGTGGGTTTATAATTAGAGTGAGAGATGGGTTTATAATTAGAGTGAGAGATGGGTTTATAATTAGTGTCACAGGTGGGTTTATAATTAGTGTCACAGGTGGGTTTATAATTAGAGTGAGAGATGGGTTTATAATTAGAGTGAGAGATGGGTTTATAATTAGTGTGAGAGATGGGTTTATAATTAGTGTCACAGGTGGGTTTATAATTAGTGTCACAGGTGGGTTTATAATTAGTGTGAGAGATGGGTTTATAATTAGAGTGAGAGATGGGTTTATAATTAGTGTCACAGGTGGGTTTATAATTAGTGTCACAGGTGGGTTTATAATTAGTGTGAGAGATGGGTTTATAATTAGAGTGAGAGATGGGTTTATAATTAGTGTCACAGGTGGGTTTATAATTAGTGTCACAGGTGGGTTTATAATTAGTGTGAGAGATGGGTTTATAATTAGAGTGAGAGATGGGTTTATAATTAGTGTCACAGGTGGGTTTATAATTAGTGTCACAGGTGGGTTTATAATTAGTGTGAGAGATGGGTTTATAATTAGAGTGAGAGATGGGTTTATAATTAGTGTCACAGGTGGGTTTATAATTAGAGTGAGAGATGGGTTTATAATTAGAGTGAGAGATGGGTTTATAATTAGTGTGAGAGATGGGTTTATAATTAGTGTCACAGGTGGGTTTATAATTAGTGTCACAGGTGGGTTTATAATTAGTGTGAGAGATGGGTTTATAATTAGAGTGAGAGATGGGTTTATAATTAGTGTCACAGGTGGGTTTATAATTAGTGTCACAGGTGGGTTTATAATTAGTGTGAGAGATGGGTTTATAATTAGAGTGAGAGATGGGTTTATAATTAGTGTCACAGGTGGGTTTATAATTAGAGTGAGAGATGGGTTTATAATTAGAGTGAGAGATGGGTTTATAATTAGTGTCACAGGTGGGTTTATAATTAGTGTCACAGGTGGGTTTATAATTAGTGTGAGAGATGGGTTTATAATTAGTGTGAGAGATGGGTTTATAATTAGAGTGAGAGATGGGTTTATAATTAGAGTGAGAGATGGGTTTATAATTAGTGTGAGAGATGGGTTTATAATTAGAGTGAGAGATGGGTTTATAATTAGTGTCACAGGTGGGTTTATAATTAGTGTCACAGGTGGGTTTATAATTAGAGTGAGAGATGGGTTTATAATTAGTGTGAGAGATGGGTTTATAATTAGTGTCACAGGTGGGTTTATAATTAGAGTGAGAGATGGGTTTATAATTAGAGTGAGAGATGGGTTTATAATTAGTGTCACAGGTGGGTTTATAATTAGTGTCACAGGTGGGTTTATAATTAGTGTCACAGGTGGGTTTATAATTAGAGTGAGAGATGGGTTTATAATTAGAGTGAGAGATGGGTTTATAATTAGTGTGAGAGATGGGTTTATAATTAGTGTCACAGGTGGGTTTATAATTAGTGTCACAGGTGGGTTTATAATTAGTGTGAGAGATGGGTTTATAATTAGAGTGAGAGATGGGTTTATAATTAGTGTCACAGGTGGGTTTATAATTAGTGTCACAGGTGGGTTTATAATTAGTGTGAGAGATGGGTTTATAATTAGAGTGAGAGATGGGTTTATAATTAGTGTCACAGGTGGGTTTATAATTAGTGTCACAGGTGGGTTTATAATTAGTGTGAGAGATGGGTTTATAATTAGAGTGAGAGATGGGTTTATAATTAGTGTCACAGGTGGGTTTATAATTAGAGTGAGAGATGGGTTTATAATTAGAGTGAGAGATGGGTTTATAATTAGTGTGAGAGATGGGTTTATAATTAGTGTCACAGGTGGGTTTATAATTAGTGTCACAGGTGGGTTTATAATTAGTGTGAGAGATGGGTTTATAATTAGAGTGAGAGATGGGTTTATAATTAGTGTCACAGGTGGGTTTATAATTAGTGTCACAGGTGGGTTTATAATTAGTGTGAGAGATGGGTTTATAATTAGAGTGAGAGATGGGTTTATAATTAGTGTCACAGGTGGGTTTATAATTAGAGTGAGAGATGGGTTTATAATTAGAGTGAGAGATGGGTTTATAATTAGTGTCACAGGTGGGTTTATAATTAGTGTCACAGGTGGGTTTATAATTAGTGTGAGAGATGGGTTTATAATTAGAGTGAGAGATGGGTTTATAATTAGTGTCACAGGTGGGTTTATAATTAGAGTGAGAGATGGGTTTATAATTAGAGTGAGAGATGGGTTTATAATTAGTGTGAGAGATGGGTTTATAATTAGTGTCACAGGTGGGTTTATAATTAGTGTCACAGGTGGGTTTATAATTAGTGTGAGAGATGGGTTTATAATTAGAGTGAGAGATGGGTTTATAATTAGTGTCACAGGTGGGTTTATAATTAGTGTCACAGGTGGGTTTATAATTAGTGTGAGAGATGGGTTTATAATTAGAGTGAGAGATGGGTTTATAATTAGTGTCACAGGTGGGTTTATAATTAGAGTGAGAGATGGGTTTATAATTAGAGTGAGAGATGGGTTTATAATTAGTGTCACAGGTGGGTTTATAATTAGTGTCACAGGTGGGTTTATAATTAGTGTGAGAGATGGGTTTATAATTAGAGTGAGAGATGGGTTTATAATTAGTGTGAGAGATGGGTTTATAATTAGTGTGAGAGATGGGTTTATAATTAGTGTGAGAGATGGGTTTATAATTAGTGTCACAGGTGGGTTTATAATTAGTGTGAGAGATGGGTTTATAATTAGTGTCACAGGTGGGTTTATAATTAGAGTGAGAGATGGGTTTATAATTAGAGTGAGAGATGGGTTTATAATTAGTGTCACAGGTGGGTTTATAATTAGAGTGAGAGATGGGTTTATAATTAGAGTGAGAGATGGGTTTATAATTAGTGTGAGAGATGGGTTTATAATTAGTGTCACAGGTGGGTTTATAATTAGTGTCACAGGTGGGTTTATAATTAGTGTGAGAGATGGGTTTATAATTAGAGTGAGAGATGGGTTTATAATTAGTGTCACAGGTGGGTTTATAATTAGAGTGAGAGATGGGTTTATAATTAGTGTGAGAGATGGGTTTATAATTAGTGTCACAGGTGGGTTTATAATTAGTGTCACAGGTGGGTTTATAATTAGTGTGAGAGATGGGTTTATAATTAGTGTGAGAGATGGGTTTATAATTAGTGTCACAGGTGGGTTTATAATTAGTGTCACAGGTGGGTTTATAATTAGTGTGAGAGATGGGTTTATAATTAGTGTGAGAGATGGGTTTATAATTAGTGTCACAGGTGGGTTTATAATTAGTGTCACAGGTGGGTTTATAATTAGTGTGAGAGATGGGTTTATAATTAGAGTGAGAGATGGGTTTATAATTAGAGTGAGAGATGGGTTTATAATTAGAGTGAGAGATGGGTTTATAATTAGTGTGAGAGATGGGTTTATAATTAGAGTGAGAGATGGGTTTATAATTAGAGTGAGAGATGGGTTTATAATTAGTGTGAGAGATGGGTTTATAATTAGTGTGAGAGATGGGTTTATAATTAGTGTCACAGGTGGGTTTATAATTAGTGTCACAGGTGGGTTTATAATTAGTGTGAGAGATGGGTTTATAATTAGTGTGAGAGATGGGTTTATAATTAGTGTGAGAGATGGGTTTATAATTAGTGTCACAGGTGGGTTTATAATTAGTGTCACAGGTGGGTTTATAATTAGTGTGAGAGATGGGTTTATAATTAGAGTGAGAGATGGGTTTATAATTAGAGTGAGAGATGGGTTTATAATTAGTGTCACAGGTGGGTTTATAATTAGTGTCACAGGTGGGTTTATAATTAGTGTCACAGGTGGGTTTATAATTAGTGTGAGAGATGGGTTTATAATTAGTGTGAGAGATGGGTTTATAATTAGTGTCACAGGTGGGTTTATAATTAGTGTCACAGGTGGGTTTATAATTAGTGTGAGAGATGGGTTTATAATTAGAGTGAGAGATGGGTTTATAATTAGAGTGAGAGATGGGTTTATAATTAGAGTGAGAGATGGGTTTATAATTAGTGTCACAGGTGGGTTTATAATTAGAGTGAGAGATGGGTTTATAATTAGTGTGAGAGATGGGTTTATAATTAGTGTGAGAGATGGGTTTATAATTAGAGTGAGAGATGGGTTTATAATTAGAGTGAGAGATGGGTTTATAATTAGTGTGAGAGATGGGTTTATAATTAGTGTGAGAGATGGGTTTATAATTAGTGTCACAGGTGGGTTTATAATTAGAGTGAGAGATGGGTTTATAATTAGTGTGAGAGATGGGTTTATAATTAGTGTCACAGGTGGGTTTATAATTAGAGTGAGAGATGGGTTTATAATTAGTGTGAGAGATGGGTTTATAATTAGTGTCACAGGTGGGTTTATAATTAGAGTGAGAGATGGGTTTATAATTAGTGTGAGAGATGGGTTTATAATTAGTGTGAGAGATGGGTTTATAATTAGAGTGAGAGATGGGTTTATAATTAGAGTGAGAGATGGGTTTATAATTAGTGTGAGAGATGGGTTTATAATTAGAGTGAGAGATGGGTTTATAATTAGTGTCACAGGTGGGTTTATAATTAGAGTGAGAGATGGGTTTATAATTAGTGTCACAGGTGGGTTTATAATTAGTGTCACAGGTGGGTTTATAATTAGAGTGAGAGATGGGTTTATAATTAGTGTCACAGGTGGGTTTATAATTAGTGTCACAGGTGGGTTTATAATTAGAGTGAGAGATGGGTTTATAATTAGAGTGAGAGATGGGTTTATAATTAGTGTGAGAGATGGGTTTATAATTAGTGTGAGAGATGGGTTTATAATTAGTGTCACAGGTGGGTTTATAATTAGAGTGAGAGATGGGTTTATAATTAGTGTGAGAGATGGGTTTATAATTAGTGTGAGAGATGGGTTTATAATTAGTGTCACAGGTGGGTTTATAATTAGAGTGAGAGATGGGTTTATAATTAGAGTGAGAGATGGGTTTATAATTAGTGTGAGAGATGGGTTTATAATTAGTGTGAGAGATGGGTTTATAATTAGTGTGAGAGATGGGTTTATAATTAGAGTGAGAGATGGGTTTATAATTAGTGTGAGAGATGGGTTTATAATTAGTGTCACAGGTGGGTTTATAATTAGTGTGAGAGATGGGTTTATAATTAGTGTCACAGGTGGGTTTATAATTAGAGTGAGAGATGGGTTTATAATTAGTGTGAGAGATGGGTTTATAATTAGTGTGAGAGATGGGTTTATAATTAGAGTGAGAGATGGGTTTATAATTAGAGTGAGAGATGGGTTTATAATTAGTGTGAGAGATGGGTTTATAATTAGAGTGAGAGATGGGTTTATAATTAGTGTCACAGGTGGGTTTATAATTAGAGTGAGAGATGGGTTTATAATTAGTGTCACAGGTGGGTTTATAATTAGTGTCACAGGTGGGTTTATAATTAGTGTGAGAGATGGGTTTATAATTAGAGTGAGAGATGGGTTTATAATTAGAGTGAGAGATGGGTTTATAATTAGTGTCACAGGTGGGTTTATAATTAGTGTGAGAGATGGGTTTATAATTAGAGTGAGAGATGGGTTTATAATTAGTGTCACAGGTGGGTTTATAATTAGTGTCACAGGTGGGTTTATAATTAGTGTGAGAGATGGGTTTATAATTAGAGTGAGAGATGGGTTTATAATTAGAGTGAGAGATGGGTTTATAATTAGTGTGAGAGATGGGTTTATAATTAGTGTGAGAGATGGGTTTATAATTAGTGTGAGAGATGGGTTTATAATTAGTGTCACAGGTGGGTTTATAATTAGTGTCACAGGTGGGTTTATAATTAGTGTGAGAGATGGGTTTATAATTAGAGTGAGAGATGGGTTTATAATTAGTGTCACAGGTGGGTTTATAATTAGTGTCACAGGTGGGTTTATAATTAGTGTGAGAGATGGGTTTATAATTAGAGTGAGAGATGGGTTTATAATTAGTGTCACAGGTGGGTTTATAATTAGTGTCACAGGTGGGTTTATAATTAGAGTGAGAGATGGGTTTATAATTAGAGTGAGAGATGGGTTTATAATTAGAGTGAGAGATGGGTTTATAATTAGAGTGAGAGATGGGTTTATAATTAGTGTCACAGGTGGGTTTATAATTAGTGTCACAGGTGGGTTTATAATTAGTGTGAGAGATGGGTTTATAATTAGAGTGAGAGATGGGTTTATAATTAGTGTCACAGGTGGGTTTATAATTAGTGTCACAGGTGGGTTTATAATTAGAGTGAGAGATGGGTTTATAATTAGAGTGAGAGATGGGTTTATAATTAGAGTGAGAGGTGGGTTTATAATTAGTGTGAGAGATGGGTTTATAATTAGAGTGAGAGGTGGGTTTATAATTAGTGTGAGAGATGGGTTTATAATTAGTGTGAGAGATGGGTTTATAATTAGTGTGAGAGATGGGTTTATAATTAGTGTCACAGGTGGGTTTATAATTAGTGTGAGAGATGGGTTTATAATTAGTGTGAGAGATGGGTTTATAATTAGTGTCAGGTGGGTTTATAATTAGTGTGAGAGATGGGTTTATAATTAGTGTGAGAGATGGGTTTATAATTAGTGTGAGAGATGGGTTTATAATTAGTGTGAGAGATGGGTTTATAATTAGAGTGAGAGATGGGTTTATAATTAGTGTGAGAGATGGGTTTATAATTAGTGTCACAGGTGGGTTATAATTAGAGTGAGAGATGGGTTTATAATTAGAGTGAGAGATGGGTTTATAATTAGAGTGAGAGATGGGTTTATAATTAGTGTGAGAGATGGGTTTATAATTAGTGTGAGAGATGGGTTTATAATTAGTGTGAGAGATGGGTTTATAATTAGAGTGAGAGATGGGTTTATAATTAGAGTGAGAGATGGGTTTATAATTAGTGTGAGAGATGGGTTTATAATTAGAGTGAGAGATGGGTTTATAATTAGAGTGAGAGATGGGTTTATAATTAGTGTGAGAGATGGGTTTATAATTAGAGTGAGAGATGGGTTTATAATTAGTGTCACAGGTGGGTTTATAATTAGTGTGAGAGATGGGTTTATAATTAGAGTGAGAGATGGGTTTATAATTAGTGTGAGAGATGGGTTTATAATTAGTGTGAGAGATGGGTTTATAATTAGAGTGAGAGATGGGTTTATAATTAGAGTGAGAGATGGGTTTATAATTAGTGTGAGAGATGGGTTTATAATTAGTGTGAGAGATGGGTTATAATTAGAGTGAGAGATGGGTTTATAATTAGAGTGAGAGATGGGTTTATAATTAGTGTGAGAGATGGGTTTATAATTAGTGTGAGAGATGGGTTTATAATTAGTGTGAGAGATGGGTTTATAATTAGAGTGAGAGATGGGTTTATAATTAGAGTGAGAGATGGGTTTATAATTAGTGTGAGAGATGGGTTTATAATTAGTGTGAGAGATGGGTTTATAATTAGTGTGAGAGATGGGTTTATAATTAGTGTGAGAGATGGGTTTATAATTAGGTGAGATGGGTTAATAGGTGAGTGGGTTAATTGTGATGGTTTAATTAGTGTGAGGTGGGTTATAATAGTGTGAGAGATGGGTTTATAATTAGTGTGAGAGATGGGTTTATAATTAGTGTGAGAGATGGGTTTATAATTAGTGTGAGAGATGGGGGTTTATAATTGTGTGAGAGAGGTTTATAATTAGTGTGAGAGATGGGTTTAAGTGTGGGGTTTAATTAGTGTGAGTGGGTTTATATTAGTGTGAGAGATGGGTTTATAATTAGTGTGAGAGATGGGTTTATAATTAGTGTGAGGTGGGTTTATAATTAGTGTGAGAGATGGGTTTATAATTAGAGTGAGAGATGGGTTTATAATTAGTGTGAGAGATGGGTTTATAATTAGTGTGAGATGGGTTAATTAGTGTCAGGTGGTTTATAATTAGAGTGAGAGATGGGTTTATAATTAGTGTGAGAGATGGGTTTATAATTAGTGTGAGAGATGGGTTTATAATTAGAGTGAGAGATGGGTTTATATTAGTGTGAGATGGGTTATAATTAGTGTGAGAGATGGGTTTATAATTAGTGTGAGAGGTGGGTTTATAATTAGTGTGAGAGATGGGTTTATAATTAGAGTGAGAGATGGGTTTATAATTAGTGTGAGAGATGGGTTTATAATTAGTGTGAGAGATGGGTTTATAATTAGTGTGAGAGATGGGTTTATAATTAGTGTGAGAGATGGGTTTATAATTAGAGTGAGAGATGGGTTTATAATTAGTGTGAGAGATGGGTTTATATAGTGTGATGGTTAGTGTGAGAGATGGGTTTATAATTAGTGTGAGAGATGGGTTTATAATTAGAGTGAGAGATGGGTTTATAATTAGTGTGAGAGATGGGTTTATAATTAGTGTGAGAGATGGGTTTATAATTAGTGTGAGAGATGGGTTTATAATTAGTGTGAGAGATGGGTTTATAATTAGTGTGAGAGATGGGTTTATAATTTGTGTGAGATGGTTTTATTAGAGTGAGAGTGGGTTTTATTTTGTGTGAGAGATGGGTTATATTAGTGTGAGTGGGTTTAATTAGAGTGAGAGATGGGTTTATAATTAGTGTGAGAGATGGGTTTATAATTAGTGTGAGAGATGGGTTTATAATTAGTGTGAGAGTGGGTTATATTAGTGTGAGAGATGGGTTTATAATTAGTGTGAGAGATGGGTTTATAATTAGTGTGAGAGATGGGTTTATAATTAGTGTGAGAGTTGGGTTTAATTAGTGTGAGAGATGGGTTTATAATTAGTGTGAGAGATGGGTTTATAATTAGTGTGAGAGATGGGTTTATAATTAGTGTGAGAGATGGGTTTATATTAGTGTGAGTGGGTTAGTTGGTGTGTGGGGTTAGTGTGTGTGATGGGTTTAATTGAGTGGAGATGGGTTTAATTGTGTGAGAGGTGGTTTATATTAGTGTGAGAGATGGGTTATATTAGTTGGGGGTTTATATTAGTGTGAGAGATGGGTTTATAATTAGTGTGAGAGATGGGTTTATATTAGTGTGAGAGATGGGTTTATAATTAGTGTGAGAGATGGGTTTATAATTAGTGTGAGAGATGGGTTTATAATTAGTGTGAGAGATGGGTTATAATTAGTGTGAGAGGTGGGTTTAATTAGAGTGAGAGATGGGTTTATAATTAGTGTGAGGTGGGTTTATAATTAGTGTGAGAGATGGGTTTATAATTAGTGTGAGAGATGGGTTTATAATTAGAGTGAGAGATGGGTTTATAATTAGTGTGAGAGGTGGGTTTATAATTAGTGTGAGAGATGGGTTTATAATTAGTGTGAGAGATGGGTTTATAATTAGTGTGAGAGATGGGTTTATAATTAGTGTGAGAGATGGGTTTATAATTAGTGTGAGAGATGGGTTTATAATTAGAGTGAGAGATGGGTTTATAATTAGTGTGAGAGATGGGTTTATAATTAGAGTGAGAGATGGGTTTATAATTAGTGTGAGAGATGGGTTTATAATTAGAGTGAGAGATGGGTTTATAATTAGAGTGAGAGATGGGTTTATAATTAGTGTGAGAGTGGGTTTATATTAGTGTCAGGTGGGTTTATAATTAGTGTGAGAGATGGGTTTATAATTAGTGTGAGAGGTGGGTTTATAATTAGTGTGAGAGATGGGTTTATAATTAGTGTGAGAGTGGGTTTATAATTAGTGTGAGAGATGGGTTTATAATTAGTGTGAGAGTGGGTTTATAATTAGTGTGAGAGATGGGTTTATAATTAGTGTGAGAGGTGGGTTTATAATTAGTGTGAGAGATGGGTTTATAATTAGTGTGAGAGTGGGTTTATAATTAGTGTGAGAGATGGGTTTATAATTAGTGTGAGATGGGTTTATAATTAGTGTGAGAGATGGGTTTATAATTAGGTGAGAGATGGGTTTATAATTAGTGAGAGATGGGTTTATAATTAGTGTGAGAGATGGGTTTATAATTAGTGTGAAGATGGGTTTATAATTAGTGTGAGGATGGGTTTATAATTAGTGTGAGAGATGGGTTTATAATTAGTGTGAGAGATGGGTTTATAATTAGTGTGAGAGATGGGTTTATAATTAGTGTGAGAGATGGGTTTATAATTAGTGTGAGAGTGGGTTTATAATTAGTGTGAGAGATGGGTTTATAATTAGTGTGAGAGTGGGTTTATAATTAGTGTGAGAGATGGGTTTATAATTAGTGTGAGAGATGGGTTTATAATTAGTGTGAGAGATGGGTTTATAATTAGAGTGAGAGATGGGTTTATAATTAGTGTGAGAGATGGGTTTATAATTAGTGTGAGAGATGGGTTTATAATTAGTGTGAGAGATGGGTTTATATTAGTGTGAGAGATGGGTTTATAATTAGTGTGAGAGATGGGTTTATAATAGAGTGAGAGATGGGTTTATAATTAGTGTGAGAGATGGGTTTATAATTAGTGTGAGAGATGGGTTTATAATAGTGTGAGAGATGGGTTTATAATTAGTGTGAGAGATGGGTTTATAATTAGTGTGAGATGGGTTTATAATTAGTGTGAGAGATGGGTTTATAATTAGTGTGAGAGATGGGTTTATAATTAGTGTGAGAGATGGGTTTATAATTAGTGTGAGAGATGGGTTTATAATTAGTGTGAGAGATGGGTTTATAATTAGTGTGAGAGATGGGGTTTATAATTAGTGTGAGAGATGGGTTTATAATTAGTGTGAGAGTGGGTTTATAATTAGTGTGAGATGGGTTTATAATTAGTGTGAGAGATGGGTTTATATTAGTGTGAGGATGGGTTTATAATTAGTGTGAGAGATGGTTTATAATTGAGTGAGAGATGGGTTTATAATTAGTGTGAGAGATGGGTTTATAATAGTGTGATGGGTTTTTAGTGTGAGAGATGGGTTTATAATTAGTGTGAGAGATGGGTTTATAATTAGTGTGAGAGATGGGTTTATAATTAGTGTGAGAGATGGGTTTATAATTAGAGTGAGAGATGGGTTTATAATTAGTGTGAGAGATGGGTTTATAATTAGTGTGAGAGATGGGTTTATAATTAGTGTGAGAGATGGGTTTATAATTAGTGTGAGAGATGGGTTTATAATTAGAGTGAGAGATGGGTTTATAATTAGTGTGAGAGATGGGTTTATATTAGTGTGAGAGATGGGTTTATAATTAGAGTGAGAGATGGGTTTATAATTAGTGTGAGAGATGGGTTTATAATTAGTGTGAGAGATGGGTTTTAATTAGTGTGAGAGATGGGTTTATAATTAGAGTGAGAGATGGGTTTATAATTAGTGTGAGAGATGGGTTATAATTAGTGTGAGAGATGGGTTTATAATAGAGTGAGAGATGGGTTTATAATTAGTGTGAGAGATGGGTTTATAATTAGTGTGAGAGATGGGTTTATAATTAGTGTGAGAGATGGGTTTATAATTAGTGTGAGAGATGGGTTTATAATTAGTGTGAGAGATGGGTTTATAATTAGGTGAGAGATGGGTTTATAATTAGTGTGAGAGATGGGGTTTATATTAGTGTGAGAGATGGGTTTATAATTAGTGTGAGAGTTGGGTTATTTTGTGTGGTGAGTTGGGTTGGTTGTTTGGGTTGGGGTGTGTTTGTGGGTTGTTGGGGTTTTGGTGTGTGTTGGGGGGTTTTGTTGTGTTGTGGGGGGTTTGTTATTGTGGGTGTTGGGGGTGTTTTTTGGGTGTGTGGGGTTTTTGTTGTGTGTTGTTGGGTTTGTGTTGTTGGTGTGTGGTGGGTGGTTTTGTTGTGGGGTGTGTTGGTTGTGTTTGGGGGTGTTGGGGTGTGTTGGGTTTTTTTGTGTGGGGTGTTGGGGTGTTGTTGTGTGGTTGTTGGGGGGGTGTTGGGTGGTTTGTGGGGGGTTGGTGTTTGGTGGGTGTGTGGGGTGTTGTTGGTGGGTGTGTTGGGGGTTTTGGGGTGTTGGGTGTGGTTTTGGGGGGTGTGGGGGTTGGTTGTGGGGGGTGTGTGGGGGTTTTGTTGGGTGTGTGTTGGGGGGGTGTTGGTGGGGGTTGTGGGGGGTGTTGGTTGGTTGTGGGGGTGTTGGTGGTGTTGTGTGTTGGGTGTGTTGGGTTGTTGGGTGTGGTGTGTGGGGTGGGTTTGGTTGTGGTGTGTTGGGTGGTGTTGGTGGGTTGTGTGGGTGTGTTGGTGGTTGTTGGTGGGGGGTGTGTGGGGGGTTTGTGGTGTGGGGTGTGTGGGTGGGTTGTTGGTGTGTGGGTTGTGGGGGGTTGTTGGGGGTGTTGTGTGTGGGGGGTTGTTGGTTGGGTGTGTGGGGTGTGTTTGGGTTGGTGTGTGTGGGGGGTGTTGGTTGGGTTGTGGGGTGTTGGTTGGTTGTGGGGTGTTGGGTGGTTTGTGGGGGTGTGTTGGGTGGGGTGTGGTGGGGTGTGTTGGTTGTGGTTGTGGGGGTGTTGTTGGGGTTGGGGTGTGGGGGTGTTGGTTGGGTGTTGTGGGGGGTGTTTGGTTGGGTGTGTTGGGGGGTGTTGTTGGTGGGGTGTGTGGGGGGTGTTGGGGTTGGTGTGTTGTGGGGGTGTTGTTGTGGTTGGGGGTGTGTTGGTTGGGGGTGTTGGTGTGTTTGTGGTGTTGTGGGTTTGGGGTGTTGGTTGGGTTGTGGGGGGGTGTTGGTGTGGGTGTTGTGGGGGTGTTGGTGGGTTTGGGGGGGTGTGGGTGGGTTGTGGGGGGTGTTGGTGGGTTGGGGGGTGTTGGTGGGTGTTGGGGGGTGTGTTGGTGGGTGTGGGGGGGTGTTGGTTGGTTGTGGGGGGGTTGGTTGGTGTTGGTGGGGGTGTTGTGGGGGTGTGTGGGGTGGGTGTTGGTTGGTGTGGGGTGTTGGGTGGGTGTTGGTGGGTTGGTGGGGTTGGGTGTGGGGTGTTGGGGGTGTTGTGGGGGTGTTGGTTGGTGTTGGGGGTTGTTGGTGGGGTTGTGGGGGGTGTTGTGTGGGGTTGTGGGGGGTGTTTGGTTGTGTGTGGGGGGTGTGGTTGGGTGTGGGTGTTGGGGGGTGTTGGGGGTTGGGTGTGTGGGGGTGTTGGTGTGGTTTGGGGGGTTGTTGGTGGGGTGTGGGGGGGTGGTGTTTGGTGGGTGTGTGGGGGTGTTGGGTGGGGTGTGTGGGGGGTGTTGGTTGGTTGTGGGGGGGTGGTTGGTGTGGTGTTGGGTGTGTGGGTGGGGGGGTTTGGTGTGGTGTTTGTGGTTGTTTAGATGTAGAGTGAGAGTTGGGTTTATATTAA
>NW_027140519.1:0-22718 GCF_036365525.1 Heterodontus francisci
GTTCTGGAGCACAGGTCTTCAGTACTATTGCTGGAATATTGTCAGGACCCATAGCCTTTGCAGTATCTAGTGCCTTCAGTTGTTTCTTGATATCACGCAGAGTGAATCGAATTGACTGAAGACTGGCATCTGTAATGCTGGGGACTTCAGGAGGAGGCCGAGATGGATCATCAACTTGGCACTTCTAGCTGAAGATTGTTGCAAATGCTTCTGCCTTATCTTTTGCACTGATGTGCTGGGCTCCCCCTCCATTGAGGATGGGGATATTTGTGGAGCCACCTCCTCCAGTTAGTTGTTTAATTGTCCACCACCACTCACGGCTGGATGTGGCAGGACTGCAGAGCTTAGATCTGATCCGTTGGTTATGAGATCACTTAGCTCTGTCTATTGCATGCTGCTTATGCAGTTTGGCACGCAAGTAGTCCTGGGTTGTAGCTTCACCAGGTTGACACCTCATTTTGAGGTATGCCTGTGCTGCTCCTGGCATGCCCTCCTGCACTCTTCATTGAACCAGGGTTGGTCTCCTGGCTTGATGGTAATGGTAGAGTGGGGGATATGCCGGGCCATGAATTTACAGATGTTGAGTACAAGTCTGCTGCTGCTGATGGCCCACAGCGCCTCATGGATGCACAGTTTTGCATTGCTAGATCTGTTCGAAATCTATCCTATTTAGCACAGCGATAGCGCCACACAACACGATGGACAGTATCCTCAATGTGAAGGCGGGACTTTGTCTCCACCAGGATTGTGCAGTGGTCACTCCTACCAATACAGTCATGGACAGAAGCTTCTGCGGCAGGCAGATTGGTGAGGACGAGGTGACGTATGTTTTTCCCTCGTGTTGGTTCCCCCACCACCTGCTGTAGACCCAGTCTAGCAGCAGTGTCCTTTAGTACTCGGCCAGCTCGGTCAGTAGTGGTGCTCCCGAGCCACTCTTGGTGATGGACATTGAAGTCCCCCACCCAGAGTACATTTTGTGCCCTTGCCACCCTCAGTGCTTCCTCCGTGCTCTTCAACATGGAGGAGTACTGAGTCATCAGCTGAGGGAGGGCGGTAGGTGGTAATCAGCAGGAGGTTACCTTGCCCACGTTTGACGTGACGCCATGAGATTTCATGGGGTCTGGAATCGATGTTGAGGACTCCCAGGGCAACTCCCTCCCTACTGTAGACCACTGTCCCACCACCTCTGCTGGGTCTATCCTGCCGGTGGGACAGGACATACCCTGGGATAGTGATTGTACTGTCTGGGACATTGTCTGTAAGGTATGATTCCGTGAGTATGACTATGTCAGGCTGTTGCTTGACTAGTCTGTGGGACAGCTCTCCCAACTTTGGCACAAGCCCTGAGATGTTAGTAAGGAGGACTTTGCAGCGTCAACAGGGCTGGGTTTGCTGTTGTCGTTTCCGGTGCCTAGGTCGATGCCGGGTGGTCCGTCCGGTTTAATTCCTTTTTATTGACTTCGTAGCGGTTAGGTAGAACTGAGTGGCTTGCTAGGCCATTTCAGAGGGCATGAAAGAGTTAACCAATTTGCTGTGGGTCTGGAGTCACATGTA
Source organism: Heterodontus francisci (assembly GCF_036365525.1). Lineage (NCBI taxonomy): Eukaryota > Metazoa > Chordata > Chondrichthyes > Heterodontiformes > Heterodontidae > Heterodontus > Heterodontus francisci. The sequence goes on from NW_027140519.1 coordinate 1,555, forward strand.
GGCCAGACCAGATAAGGACAGCAGATTTCCTTCCCTAAAGGACATTAGTGAACCAGATGGGTTTTTACAACAATCGACAATGGTTTCATGGTTTTTAATTGCAGATTTATTAATTAAATTCAAATTCCACCTTCTGCTGTGGTGGGATTCGAACCCATGTCCCCAGATCAATACCCTGTATCTCTGGGTTACTAGTCCAGTGATAATTCCACTACGCCACCGCCTCCACTGGACAACATTTTTAAATGTTGTGAGGCTTCCTGCCTGTACCACCTCTTCAGGCAGTGCATTCCAGATTTCAACTACCCTCTGAGTGAAAAACTTTTTCCTCAAATCCCCTCTAAACCTCCTGCCCCTTACCTTAAATCTCTGCCCCCGGTTATTAACCCCTCCACTAAGGGAAAAAGTTTCTTCCTATCTAATCTATCAATGCCCCTCATAATTTTGTATCCCTCAATCAGGTCCCCCCTCAGCCTTCTCTGCTCTAAGGAAAACAACCCTAGCCTTTCATAGCTGAAACGCTCCAGCCCAGGCCACATCCTGGTGAATATCCTCTGCACCCTCTCCAGTGCAATCACATCCTTCCTATAGTGTGGTGCCCAGAACTGTACACAGTACTCCAGCTGTGGCCTAACTAGCATTTTATACAGCTCCATCATAACCTCCCTGTTCATATATTCTATGCCTCGGCTAATAAAGGCAAGTATCCCATATGCCTTCCTAACCACCTTATCTACCTGTGCTGCTGCCTTCAGTGATCTATGGACAAGTACACCAAGGATAAGTTCTACTCAACAGTGACGCACTGTACAGATGAATAACTATTTTGATTTTAAGCAAAGTTCACAGTCCAGTCTTACTGAGACAACCGCAGGGCTGCCACTGTATACGCAAGCATACCCCAAAAGATATCACTACTTCCAGGAGAGGAAGGGGGAAGGACAACAGTATTTTGCTCCCCTTCTCTTGATCTCACATGCTATACCCCTTCTATGGTCACAATGGTGGACCAACAATTAGCTGCCAAGCCTTGGTCAATGTTCCCCTGAAAATTGGGTGCTTTGAGGCATGTGTCTTCACTTTTACCTCTCTGTGTAGAAGGGTCCATCCAGCCTTTACTCGCTGCCTTCTCAAGGTGGCACAGTTGAGTCTACAATTCCGTGCTAAGGAATCCCAGTTACAATTCTAAATCCTATAGGTGCTCCAGCATATTGTGGTCCATAATAAACTTAATTATTTTAAATTCCTTAATCAGTTCTCAGATGGGTAAACGGTAACTAACTCCTCTCTCGTGGTGCTTGTGAGTGATGGGTCTTTAAACCCATGTAATACACATCACCTTGCACCAAACACAACAACAATAGTGGGATTTATTAAGCAAATATAGTATTACAACAATACAAGAAAAGTAAACAAGTCTCTTCCAAATGACTTAAATGTCGCAGGTTTACAGCACATGCTGGGTATCATTCCTGATGCAAGTCGATGAGGTGACCAGAGTCCTGTATGTGTTGCTGTTAGCAAGATTGGACAAGGAGGAGGTGGTTCATCCAGCAATTTATCTTCCATGTCTCTTCTTCCTTCCCTCCATGAATAAATGCTTACCTGTTGCTCAGGTCGCATAGCAAGGTCTCGCTATGTCAGTAACTATGTAAACACTCTTCCTACCAAGTCCATAACTCTGAGCGTTAGCCTGGAGACAGTAGACAATCTGTTCAAAATGTTGCAACTCCCATCCTCAATTATTAACCTATTATGTCCAATTCTGGGAACCACGCGTTAGGAAGGAAGTCAAGCCTTGGAGAGGATGCAGAGGAGATTGATTAGAATGGTACCAGGGAGGAAAGACTTCAGTTTATGTGGAGAGACCAGAGAAGCTGGGATTGTTCTCCTTCGAGTAGAGAAGGTTAAAGGGAGATTTAAGAGCGGCATTCAAAATTATGAAGGGTTTTGATGGAGTAAATGAGTAGAAACTGTCTCCACTGGCAGAAGGGTCAGGTACCAGAGGACACAGATTTAAGGTAATTGGCAAAACAGCCGGGGTGACATGAGGAGAATTCATTTTTTCTTATTGCAGTGAGTTATGATGATCTGAAATGCAGTGCTTGAGAGGGTAGAAGAAGTAGATTTAATAGTAACTTTCAAAACAGAATTGGATAAATAGTTGGAGAAAAAATTTGCGGGGCTATGAAAGAGTGGGAGTAACTGGATAGCTCAGCCAAAGTCCTGGAATTCCCTACCTAACAACACTGTGGGAGTACCTTCCCCACATGGAATGCAGTGATTCAAGATGGTTCTCAAGGACAATTAAGGAAAGGCAATAACCCTGGCCTTGTCAGCAATGCCTACATCCAGTGAACGAATACATTTAAAAAATGCATGCATTTGCCCACAAAGCATTACTTCCTTTTGTCATGCTTTTGTGTTAACTTCTCATTATAAATTCCTACATCCACATTTGTAATGGAAACTGCCTATTTAAACATTCCATTGCTGTAATTAAAGCCTTAGAGTCAAGGAGTCATCGAGTTATCTTCTTCTTCTTTGGCCTCCTTAATGGGTAAGCGCCTGATAGAGTTATACAGCACAGAAAAGGGTCCTTCGGCCCATTGTGTCTGTGCCGGCCATCAACTACCTACCTATTCTAATCCCATTTTCCAGCACTTGGCCCGTAGCCTTGTATACTATGGCATTTCAAGTGCTCATCTAAATACTTCTTAAATGTTGAGGCTTCCTGCCTCTACCACCTCTTTAGGCAGTGCGTTCCAGATTCCAACCACCCGCTGGGTGAAAATTTTTTTCCTCAAATCCCCTCCAAACCTCCTGCCCCTTACCTTAAATCTTATGCCCCCTGGTTATTGACCCCTCCGCTAAAGGGAAAAAGTTTCTTCCTATCTATTCTATCAATGCCCCTCATAATTTTGTATTTCTCAATCAGGTCCCCACTCAGCCTTCTCTGCTCTAAGGAAAACAACCCTAGCCTGTCCAGTCTCTCTTCATTGCTGAAATGTTCCAGCCCAGGCAACATCCTGGTGAATCTCCTCTGCATCCTCTCCAGTGCAATCACATCCTTCCTATAGTGTGGTGCCCAGAACTGTACATAGTACTCCAGCTGTGGCCTAACTAGCGTTTTATACAGTTCCATCATAATCTCCCTGCTCTTGTATTCTATGCCTCGGCTAATAAAGGCAAGTATCTCATATGCCTCCCTTATCACCTTATCTACCTGTGCTGCTGCCTTCGCTGATCTATGGACAAGTACACCAAGGTCCCTCTGTACTTCCTAGGGTCCTACCATCCATTGTTTATTCCCTTGGCTTGTTAGTCCTCCCAAAATGCATCACCTCACACTTCTCAGGATTAAACTCTATTTGCCACTGCTCCGCCCATCTTCCCATCTACATTATTGTGTAATCCAAGATATTCCACTTCACTATTTACGACACCAATTTTCGTGTCATCTGTCTTCTGCCAGTGATTGTGCTGTAGTTAATCTCAGAGCTCCTCAGCCTTAGTGCAAAGGAAGTCTAATACGCAAACCAACTCTACTTCTCTGTTTCCTAAATTGCAATCAGTTTTTCTACTTAATTAATATCAAATCATATAATTAGATAAAAATAAGGACAAATGTATGACTTTAAAATGGAAATTGAACTGGGTCTGTGTGCTCTGGTCCGGTTATCCTCTGCCCTTTAACTGCACTTCAATTTAAGACTACAATTGGTGTGGATATCCCCTGTGCAAAGAGACAGGTGATTGAGTCTTAAATATAAAAAGAAGCAACAAGCTTGAAACCAGAGAGATTTTCAACCCTCTAAAATGGAGAGATTTAAAATATTGTTACTTACATGTACTTTGAAGGTCATGATGTGCCCAACTTCCTGAGGGTCCTTCCAATCCCAGGTGACTTGGCATGACCTAGGATCCAGGTAGTTCCCACGGACATAGTCATAAATGGTGCGGTTCCCTTGCCTCCCTCTGTTGTCATTCTGAAGAAAGCTGATCACCCGTGCCACTAGCTCATAAAGAAACTTGGCAGTAAAGAAGAATGCTATGATGGAAACTGCGATTCCACCTGTATGTGGATAGAGAAATCATACCTTAACTGATTTTTTTCTAATTAACAAAATAGGAACCTGTAAATATTAAAAAAGACACAAACTCATACAGCAGTTTACTTAACACTTGCTCCCAAAGACAGTGCCATAAGACAGGATGAATTACACTTGGTATTAGGCACAGGTGCTAATGTCAAATTCATTAGCAGCATCTGTTAACAAAAGCAGAGTATTGTAACTCTGCCTTTCCCACTGGTCTGGCAGACTTGTTGAGTTTCTATTAGTGAGTGAGTGCATGTAGTCTGTGTTTTTCTTTTAAGCAGTTCTCCCCTCAAATAGCTCTATCACTAAGGTTTACAACACTAAAGAAGGAATTCAAAATGTACTCACCAACAACGATAAACATCAGGTCTCTCTTTACAGTGCAAAGTGTGACGCTAGAGGCAAAAATCACTGCTCCAACTAAAGAAAAGAGTTCAAATTAAGGATACACAAACTTCCCCCAGATTGAGGAAAAAGGAACAGGCAGAAATGTATATATTTTTTTCAACAGTTGAACTTTCACATACCCACAGACCACTTTTCAACTCTGCGCCTTTGGGCTAAGTTGTGAACAAGCTTTAGCTTGTGCTCCCACTCCAGGTGCCACCTTGAAATCTGGAGAATCTTCCTGCCAAACTTGTGGTCGTCACCGTAGAAATATCCCCAGGCTGTGAGAGCTACCTGCGACTCGTCATCAAACTGGACCAGATCAGTCAGGGTGCTGCAGCCCAATGATTTCAGCCTGTATGGAGGCAAGGGATCAGAAAGCTGATATTGCTACTGAGGTCAACTACCACTGTTTGACATCTGGGGTGCATTAGGAAGGAAACTATTCAAGAGCATCCAGTTAGACAAGGAGGATAAATAGAATCCAATCATATAAAAATGAATATATTTATTAGAATGCTGAGAAAGGTTTGGTAGATGATAGGAAAGTGGTACATGCTATATATTGGCACATACAGAAGATATTGGTGATGGTCCAAATTTTAAACAAGGAAAAGGATCAATAGCACAGATGTAGCAAGGACTATTATGTAAAAATTAGCAAAGGGGAACAAGGAGGCAAAGTAAGCCAAGAAAATCCATGAGCTAAGCCAACTTTAAGAATGACTTCCTTAGGCCTTAAGTCATTGATAAACTGCCCAGTAAAGTAGATGGTGCTCTGCTAAAGCACTCAAAAGGAAAGTGGGTCAAATTCTGTTTCATTAGAGAATAAATATGAAATTGTAGCTAGAATAGGTGAAAAACTGATAGAAACAAAAGAAAATAAAAACTGCTGGAATCAGTCCAGTCAGCATCTGTGAAGAGAACAGACAAGTCAATTACTGTGAAGAAAGTGGAGGATATAACTAAGGTCTAAAGCTATTAAAGTCAGTGTTCCGGGGTGGGTTTGTCAGAGTCCATTGTGGGGGTGGGGGGTGGGGCGGTTGGATAGCAGGTTGACATTTGGGGTGGACACCTGGGGGTCGGAGGCAATAAACTAATTTTGGCCGCCTTTTCTTTTTTGAACTGACATATCCCATGCATTGCCAGCATTGTCTGTTTAAATTTCACACCTGATATACAGATTATTTATGTTTCAATTTCTCAACTTTTCTATGGCTGCGACTCTCAGAGTTATTAATTATTCACAGTCTTGGCTTCTTTAATGTTCCTTTCCATTGCCTGACTACGATGATTGCTTTAGCACCTAATAACAATCTTTTGATATTTCCTCTCTGCATTTGTTGATCTATTTGATGTTCCCCCTTTCCCCTCCTTGTTTTCTGATGCTATTAAAATGCTTGTTCATCTTTCATTTTTCAGTTCTAAAGATGAGCATAATCCATAGTTGACATGTCTGTACTCTCCACAGATGCTGACTAATGGGCGCGTTTCTAGCAGTTTCTGTTTTTGTTTCAAATTTCCAACATTTGCAGTTTTTTGCTTTTTATTTGTGAAAAATACTCCTGTTCTGAAACAGGACTCAGCTGACGGGCCTTCTCTTTCCCTTTCTCCTTTACTTTGAAGTTAGCATCATTACAAAAGGCTACAGGACTCGGTTTTGAGCCAAATGCTTCTTTTCTCTCTCACTAACTCTTTGCTCTTTGTCAAATCCAAATGCAAACGAAGGACTTGAATGCTTCTACCATTGCTAGAGAAGCTCTTCTAACAACTCTCACACTCCCAGGGAAGATACAAGAGAAATCTTGTTCAATAGACAATGCTTCTCTCCTCCTGTACCTCCAATCTCTCTCTAATACAATTTTAGCCTCCTTAATCAATACTACTATCATGGAGGCTCCTCCTGAGCTTTCCTTTTTCATTCTTTTCAAATTGCTTCTACACCATCCTCCTTCATGCATCCTTACAGAGTGAAAATTAAGATACATTGCATAGTGTCTTAATCTATATTTCCCAGGACCTCAAAACCACAAAACGCATTTTCTCTCAATCTTTTCTTCTTCCTATAATCTTTAGGCTGTTAAAATCTGAGCTTGGTAACACTCAATCACTACTTCGATTTTTAACTAATCTTCTCTTCTACTGTGTGAACCTCGACTATGGACCATAGGACCTACACTCTGATTTTTACAATTTAAAAAGTAAGGTGAAAGCAACAGAGATTAGGACCACTGCTTCAGATATTTGCCTTCAGTGGTCATTGAAGTAAATTGTTCTCCCATATTCTTACATTGCCCAATGGTTGAATGTGTAATTTGGAACTATTAATTGAATACATAATAGGAAACAGAAGCCTCTTATTAATAGTAATTGTTTTTGATTGGGCATCTGTGACCAGCGGAGCTCTCGAGGATTAGTCTTCAGATTCCTCCGGTCCTTAAAACTTACAAAAGCTTTAAGTAAATTGTCTAAATTTGAAGAAGACACCATATTTTCAGATGAAACAACATATTCCAAATAAATAGATCAAACAGTCAGATGAACAGAGGAGTCACAACTTTCCAGGAATCTCTCAGTGGTTGTGAGTTTATCCACTAAATACCTCAGCTATACAGACGAGTTAGGCCTCGTGTTCAATGCCTTGTAGCCAGTCTCAAGTGATAGTGAAAGTGGGGGTAAGGTTAAGCAGGGAAAAATCAGCCAAAGTTCTCACTCCTGATTGCCATTCAGAAATTCATGCTGAAAGTTTGCATGCCTGAATACCAGATGAGGGCATGATCAGGCTTGACCTGGAGAAGAGGGAATGGGGAAAAGAAGGCAACACGCAAAAATTTATTATATATTTGTATCATAGTAATGGCTTCAGACAGGAGCAAACCTTTCATCTATCGAGCTCACCTATCCTCAGTATTCCCTTGATGCATTTCTAATATCCCCAAGTCTCATTTGTTGAGAAGAGCCTCTATAAACCTTTACATCCCATCAATGAATAAAAAAAATCTGATCACGTACTTACCAGCCTTTTAGTAAAAAGGTTCCTCCTGCATTTCCTATTTTCTTCTGTTGTCCTTAATTTGGAAATATGACCCCTTATGCCTGCAGCTCGCCTTTGAATTACTGACAGCATTCCAACCTCTAAATCACAACGTAAAGGGTTCAAACCCCACTCCAAACAAGGCCAGCGAGTAGAGACCAAGGCTCCAGCTCAGAATTCTGGGTTGACATACAGCAGGATACTCTCATCTGCTGGGTATGAGTGGCCCTCTCCTCTCAACATATGGAATATATTAGCCCATAAAACCTTCCTGCTATATAGGACTAACCATCCTTCATGTCGCAGCCTGTCTGACTGCAAACCAGCCTGCAAATCCTTTTTCTACTTCACGCTATTCTTCAAGGGAAGATTATAACGATTTGAAAAGAATAGCCTCTTGTGCCTAAATTCTGTATATGGCAGAAAAGCTTCTTTTAATTCAATTTGCCCAAAGCTTTCATAATTTAAAGAGAGAAAAGACACAGGGTAGTCAATCTTTCCTACTACATCATTCCTTTAAGTTGTGGGATCAACCGTATAGCCCTTTTCTGCAACCCCTCCAATAACTGAAAATCCTTTTGAAATAGGGAGATCAAAACTGCCCAGAGTACTCCAGATGTGGTCTCATGAGGGCTATATACAGTTTTAAAATGACCTCTTTTGGATTGATAAGTCATACCACTTGCTCTGCACCCCAACATTCATTTTGCATTTTTTTTTTTTAAAACAGTCTGGGAACATTGTACTGATGGTTTTAGTGACCCAAGCTCTCTTGCCTGTTCTGATAGCTCAAATGCATTACCATTTAGCATATAGTCAACATCTACCTTCCCTTTGTCAAATCTCATTAGCTTCGTATTCCCTGTATTGAACTGCAACTGCCGTATGAATCCTTTTGGACACTAAGAGGATCAAGGGATAAGGAGATGTAGGGAAAATGGAACACGAGATAGAAGATCAACCATGATCTAATGAAATCGCGAAGCAGGCTCAAGACCTAGTCCTGTTCCTATTTCTTACTTTCCAATGTTCTTGCTCCTCTGTCCAATTAAAGCTTGTCAAGATCCTTTTCAATTTGTGCATTTTGATATTCATCATTCTCCACTTCAGTCCGCAAATTGGACACAATTTCTTCCTCTTGCGCTTATTGTTGTCTACCAGCCAACCATTTGCCAATCCATTTTAATATCTTACCATCTAACCCCAATGACCTTAAAATATAAAACTGCCCTCAGCTTCTCTCAATGCCAGTCTATAACTGTTCATTAGGATGACGTGTGAGCCAGAGAAGTCTCATTCTTCAACTGCCTATCCCCCAAGGTTGAGATTATTCCCCTCTATACCCCAAATAAGCACAAGGAGCTCACAATGAAAATCTGAACCGCAGCACAAACATAGATTCTACCATGTTGAAGGATGCTATTATCAAACCTCAATTGTACAACATTAAGATGGGCACCTGGCCAGTGAACAATGGAAACTGATAGATAACCAAGGTTCCATTGTCTTGACTAATGCAATTTTATTTAAACCTGAACCTATAAGGAGGATGCAGCCACTGGTAGAAAAATACTAAATGACCACGATCCTATCAAAACTTCAGTCTCGGTTACTCAGTGGTATGACATAAAATGTGCTCCTGGCTGAATTTGATATTTATAAATTGAAAACAATTCACTAAAATTCAACTCCTAGGACTGGTGCAGCACAGCTCTCTGTTTAGATCCAACAATTTATCTCATCATGGAGAGTAATCATGCAAAGTAATCTGCCCCAAACACTCTCATGTCAGGTATAGCACAGGTTGCATGCATTCCTTCTACACCAAATCCAAAGTACTTGAATCCCAACATCAGCAGAGCAATCCTTAGTGTAACAATATGACATCCATGTTCCACATCAACCTTCCCTTAGACTCGCTAACTGAAGTTGCCAAATTGGTGCTAATAAGGCAGCTTTCTGTTGTGGCCCACACTAACTCAGATTTTTTTTTAAAAAGGTAAAAGCAGAAACAGCCCAGTTGAAAACCATGGGTTTGTGTACAACTGTAGTTACAGTAACTTCAAGTCTATATAAAGTTAAAATAAAAATCAATGGCTGGACTGGTGGATGCTGGATATAGGGTGGGTTTGAATCCAGGTAAGTAGAATGGTCTATTCCAAAGCATGCCTGATACTCACAACATATGTCTACCATGATCATGAGGAGTTTATTGGGTTCTCTGCCAGACTGCTAGATGAAGTACCTCACAACCAAGGCACTTTTCGACTCTGGGAGATAGAGAGAAATAATATGACCATTATCGCCGAGCTTTGCTTGTGCCGCCTGTTGGCTGTCATAGCACTATATATTTGATGCCATTTGTGGACAAGTACTCATTCCTGGATAGTCTAACCCTTCCCAGCACACATCCAAGAGATAAGGGAATTCAAAGATTTATTTTCTTTTAAAACCTACGCTTGATAGTAGTGCTCCAGACCCTGGGTGCAGAGCCACTCCTGTAGGGCTAACTCCTTCACCAGTTGGCGTTGGGCTGCTTCTATCTTCTGAACCACACCGTCCTCCAAGGAATCTCGCTTCAGAGGGGGCAAAACACTCAGCACTGCTAGCTCCTCTAAACTCTGCACATCTGCAAATAAAACACACAGAATTAGCTGACTTTTCACCCTTCAGGTCTTGGATTGATGAGATCAACAACATTATAGTGACTCCATTGGGGAAATCGAGATTTGTATTGTACAAGTAAAAAATAGAGTGAATGCTCCTTTTCAATATGACATAAAGGGCATAAAAATCCTAATTATTGTTATTTCCAGCATGTTTTTATGACATTTGTTTTAAAATGATCAAGAATTCTACTTTTTAAGAGAAAAAAACTACCTAACAGTGGTTAGCTTCCCAACTGTAACAACCAACATAGACAGGGACTGGATTGTTAAGGTAAATTAGCAGAACCAAAAGCCAAGATTAATTAGGAATTGTAGTCCTGAGGTAAAGAGAGTGAGGCCCTGCCCAAGAAGAGGTTCACAGAACTGCAGTCTCTAAAAAGAAAGCAAGCAAGCCAATGAAGTGAGACAGTTATTTGGCATTACCACATGGTAATTGCTACGCATTATTGTAGTATTACCTAATCTGTTGAGATCCAAACAACTGTTAACTTTATTCCTTTATTGAATCAGTAAAGAAGCTATCTGCAACGTATGTATAGTATTGCAAATAATACTCACATTTTATAGAGCTTTATATCAACAACAACTTATATTTATATGGTGCCTTTAACATAATAAAGCATCCCAAGGTGCTTCACAGGAGCATTGTAAAACAAAGTATGACACCGAGACACAAAGGGAGATATGTCAGATGACCAAAAGCTTGGTCAAAGAGGTAGGTTTTAAAGAATGTCGTAAAGGAAGAAAGAGAGGTGGAGAGCAGTAGGGAAGGTATTGAGAGCTTAGGGCCTGGGCAACTGAAGCTACTGCCACCAATGGTGGACCGATTAAAATCAGGGATGCACAAAAGGCCAGAATTAGGAGCGCAGGTATCTCGAAGTGTTGTGGGACTGGAGGAGATTACAAAGATAGGGAGCAGCGAAGCCATAGAGGGATTTGAAAACAAGGATGAGAACTTTAAAATCAAGGTGTTGCTCAACCTGGACCCATTGTAGATCAGCAAGCACAGGGGTGATAGGGGACTGGGACTTCGTATGAGTTAAGACACGGGCAGCAGAGTTTTGGATGACCTCAAGTTTACAAAGAGTAGAATTGGGGAGACAAGCCAGGAGTGCATTGGAATAGTCAAGTCCAAAGGCACGAATGAGGGTTTCAGCAGTAGATGAGCTTAGACAGGGGTGAAGTCAGGCGATGTTACTGAGGTGGAAATAGGCTGTCTTAACAAAGACACGAGTATGAGGTCGGAAGCTCATCTTGGGGTCAAATGTGACACCAAGGTTGTGAACAGACTGGCTTAATCTCAGATTGTTGCCAGGGAGAGGGATGGAGTCGGTAGCTAGGGAATGGAGTTTGCAGTGAGGACCGAAAACAATGGCTTCAGGATTCCTAATATTTAACTGGATGAAATTTCTGCTAATCCAGTACTGGATGTCGGATAAGCAATCTGACAATTTAGCAACAGTGAAGGAGCCAAGAGAGGTGGTGGTGAGGTGGAGCTGAGTGTAGTCAGCATACATGTGAAAAGTAATGCTGTGCTTCTGGGTGATGTCGCCAAGGGGCAGCATGTTGAGATGAAGTAGGAGGGGACCAAGGAAAGATCCTTGGGGGACACCTGAGATAACAGTTCAGGAGCAGGAAGAGAAGCCATTGCAGGTGGGTTCTCTGGATACGATTAGATTGACAGGAATGGAACCAGATGAGAGCAGTCCCACCCAGCTGGACGACAATAGAGCGGCTTTGCAGGAGGATGCTTTGGTCAACTGTGTCAAAGGTTGCAGACAGGTCAAGAAGGAAGAGGAGGGCAGGTTTACTTCCGTCACAGTCACAAAGGATGCCATTTGAGACTTTGATAAGAGCTGTTTTGGTACTGTGGCAGGGGCAGCAACTTGATTGGAGGGATTTAAACATGGAGTCCCAGGAAAGATATCGCATCAAAACATTGCACACTATGAATCAAGTCCAAATGCAGAGACATTTACATAAGCAAGCTTGTACATCAATGTATAAGCAGGGGATATTGTAACAGTCAAAATCTAAATATAGGCAGAACAATCATTAATACCTGATAAAGGAAGTAAAACTGTCAAAATACTTTGTTTATAATTTGAATGAAACTTTCCCTTCAAATTTCTCTTCTTCTCCATCCTCTACTTGAGGTTGCCAAAAGCCCTTCTATGAATTGCGCAAGCATCCAGCCTTCATGTCTCTACCTCCTTAGTAAGTGTTTTCAAACACTGCGGAAAGGGGAATCTGGTCTTGTCCTCATGTGACATCATATATGGCACATTCAATTATCAGCAAGAACTCTGGCCAGTTTTTCTTATCTAGCCCACGACCACCGAAGCCTATTTCATTGGTTCCCTCCCACATTCCTCACTGCCTTTGTCCAAGAGCAGCTAACTCCATGCTAAACATGCAATCTTGGGCTAGGTATCTCGATGATACGTTCCCTCACCGGGATAGTGCCTGGAGCTACAGCATTTTAAGTGGATTGAGAATTTACTCACTCGGTTTCAACCTTTCACTCGTCAATCCAATTCTAATTTCTTCTGTGCAGACAGCACAACATGCAAGATTAGAGCAGAAAAGATACAGTACATTTCCCAATGTAGTTAGATTATTTAGTTATTCCCCTTAATTTGTCTTGTCTGTTGAAGTTTGCACTACTGCCAACTAAGGTCTGTGTCTCTGGGTTGTTATTAATTGGGACCAATGGCAGCCCAGCTGAAAGAGCTTTCATTTGCAGTGAGGCTGCTTGATAGGATATAGGGAACCCAACAAAAGGGGAAGGAAAGAGATTTCATGTTTGGGGGAAATTGTATCTGGCGCTTTAACCACATTACACTTGTGCTCGCTCTCTCTTATTCAAACATGCATAAACAGCACACTCTTTTGAAATCTGTAATTACGACTTAGCATTTCCTGTCCTCAGTGATGGAGAACAGGGCAGATTTTAGACAACATCCACGTTCACATAGTAAACACATAGCACACACTGCAGTAAACATGCTGCCAGTCAGTTTTGAAGAGTGAGACTATCTGTTACAGAAGCAGCTGAATGGGATTCCAGTATATAAAAGGAACCACAAATGCAAGGTATATATGAAAAGGATTGGGTAAACCTCATTGCCCAGAGACTTTGTACGAGAGGCAGCTGATAGCGCTTTCAAAAGCATATTGCCAAAAGTACAGAATAATAATCTATCATTCATGAGGAAGGAGAAGAAATAAAATCAGAGATGCACACAAACATATCAAAAAGCATTTCAATATATACATCAAGCATAGAAATATGCTGATTGCATTGAATGTTTAACAGGAAAGTTGATTGGAATCAATACATTATAACATGTGTCTTAATAAACCCGGCTAGATTTTTCTACAGAGCACTTTAGTATCTCTAGCTTCCGCTCCTGTTAAGAAATAGTGATACCTGAAATTGTGGGAACTAAGGGTCCAGTGTGAGTGAGAAACTTAAAAGTAACAAATATTGAAGAAAAAATTCTGGGGAAATTAATGGGACTAAAAACCAACAAATGCCCTGGACAGGATGGCCCTACACCCTAGGATTTTAAAATCATAGAATCATAGAAATGTACTGCACCGAAAAAGGCCATTCGGCCCATCATGTCTGTGCCAGCCAAAAGAAGAGCTATCTAGCCTAACCCCCACTTTCAGCTCGTGGTCACATCCAAGTGTTTTCTAAATGCGGTGAGGGTTTCTGCCTTTACCACCCTCTCAGGGAATGAGTTCCAGACCCCCACCAACTTCTAATGAAAAACTACATTCTCAACTCCCCTCTAATCCTTCCACCAATTACTTTAAATTTGTGTCCCCCGATTATTGATCCCTCTGCTAAGGGAAATAGGTGCTTCCTACCAACTCTATCCAGGCCCATCATAATTTAGAGACCTCAATTAAATCTCCCCTCCTCTGTTCCGAAGAAAACAACCCCAGCCTATCCAATCTTTTCTTATAGCTAAAATTTTCCAGTCCAAGCAACATCCTCGTAAATCTCATCTGTACCCTCTCTAGTGCAATCACATCTTTTCTGTAATGCAGTGATCAGAGCTGTATGCAGTACTCTAGCTGTGGCCTAACTTGGGTCTTATATAGTTCTATGCCTCCTTAACCACCTTATTTACCTGTCCTGCTATTTCAGGGATCTCCCTTATCTTTTTCTCCTTCCCCAATTACATTACCTCACACTTCTTTAAAAAAAAGTGGCCGCAGAGATAGTGGATACATTAGTTTTGTTCTTCCAGAATTCCCTAGATTCTAGAATCATCCCCGTGGATTAAAAGGTAGAAAACATAACCCCACTATTCAAGGGGGGAAAAAATGCTTGGATCTATTGTTAAGGACATAGTAAATAGGCACTTAGAAATTTACTATATGATTAGGCAGTGTCAACGTGTTTTTATGAAAGGGAAATTGTGTTTGACAAATCTTGAGGGTGTGACTAGCAGGATGATAAGGGGGAACCAGTGGAAGTTGTATTTTTGGATTTTCAGAAGGCATTTGATAAGGTGCCATACAAGAGGTTGTTACACAAGATTAGGGCTCGTAGAACTAAGGTAATGTATTAGCATGGATTGAGGATTGGTTCACAGACAGAAAACAGAGTAAAATAAATGTTTTTTTTGGGATGGCAGGGTGTAACTAGAGTGCCACAGTGCTTGGGCCTCAGCTGTTTACAATTTATATCAGCGCCTCAGATGAGGGGACATTTGTTGACAACACAAAGCTTGGTGGGAAAGTAAGTTGAGCAGGACACAAAGGGATATAGGCGATTGAGTAAGAAGGCTGCAGATGGAGTATAATGTGGAGAAGTTTGAAATTATCCACTTTGGTAGGAAGAATGGAAAAGCAGAATCTTTTTTTAAAAAGGTGAAAGATTAGTAAATGTTGGTATGGAGAAGGATTTGGGGGTCCTTGTACATGAATCACAAAGGTAATATGCAGCTACAGCAGGCATTTAGGAAGTCAAATGGTATGTTAACATTTATAGGAAGGGTGTTAGAGTATAAGGTGAAGGAAGTTAATTGCAATTATATAGGGTTTTAGTGGGGCCACACTGGAGTACTGTCTACAGTTTTGGTCTCCTTATCTAAGGAAGGATTTACTTGCCTTGAAGGGGTTGCAATTAAGGTTCACTAGATTGATTCCTGGGATAAGAGGGCTGTTCCATGGAGGAGAGATTGAGTAGAATGGGCTTACATTCTCTGGGGTTCAGAAGAATATTCTCTAGAAGAGGTAATCTCATTGAAACAACTAAAATTCTTAGAGGGCTTGACAGGGTAGATACTGAGAAACGGTTTCCCATAGCTGCAGAGTCCAGAACTAGGGGTCATAGTTTCAGGGTAAACAATCTGCCATTTACGACTGAGGTGAGGAGAAATTTTTTCACTCAGAACGGTTGTGAATCTTTGGAATTCTCTACCCCAGAGATCTGTGGATACTCAGTCAATGAGTATATTCAAGACTGAGATCAATAGTTTATTGGGAATCAAGGGATATGGGGATAGTCGGGAAAGTGGTATTGATCTAGAAGTTCAGCCATGATCCTACTGAATGGCGGAGCAGGCTCGAGGGAGCATATTGGCCTAGTCTTGTTCCTTATGTTCTTATAAAGATTGGTAAACTTCAATCCAATGTCCTTCATTCTCTGAATGTACAACCTCAGTATCTTTAGCTCTTGCCAGTTATCCACCTGAGGGGAAATCAATAAATAAGCAGTTCTCACTAATTTTATACTCTTTAAAGTCAAGAAAAGTCACGTGATCTTTGCCAATTGCCACCTACATAACACCTTCCTTCGCAGACCACTTTTTTCCCCCAATACTGGCAAGCTCTATCCAGGTGTAGAATAATGTTTACACAGTGATGCATGCAGTTAACAGTAAATAATGTCCAAACATGCCAAAAGTTACAAATAGTGAGGACCTCCCCAACACTGAGGGATGTCCTAATGAACCTAGGATAAATTAGCTAAGGCTCTCACTCTTGACTGTTAAACAGTGGCTCCAACTGAAATTTTTTTTAAAAATTCTTTTATGGGATGTGGGCGTCGCAGGCCAGGCTAGCATTTATTGCCCATCCCTAATTGCCCTTGAACTGAGTGGCTTGCTAGGCCATTTCGAGGGCATGTAAGAGTCAACCACATTGCTATGGATCTGGAGTCACATGTAGGCCAGACCAGGTAAGGACAGCAGATTTTCTTCCCTAAAGGACATTAGTGAACCAGATGGGTTTTTACAACAATCATTAGACTAGCTTTTAAATTCCAGATTTATTAATTGAATTCAAATTCCACCTTCTGCTGTGGTGGGATTCGAACCCACGTCCCCAGAGCAATACCTGGGTCTCTGGGTTACTAGTCCAGTGACAATACCAGTATGCCACCGCCTCCCCATCAATTGCTGGTTGATGACAGATTATGGTTCACTATGATATCAACACAGTCAGAAAGGACTCTGGCATCATCGCCCCACATGAATTATGTCCATTTTGATGAAGGTGACTGCAGAGGGGGAAGTCACCTCTTTTAGAAGAGATAGGGAGGGAGAGAACAGTGAAAAATTACAGTGATGACATTTCAAAGGTGCTTTATTGGCTGATGTCTTTTTTGGATAGCATAAGGATGTGAAAGGTCCTTTATAATGCAAGTTATTTCTTTGTTCCCCCACCTTTAAAAGCCTTCTTGCATCTTTTTTTTTGGCCATGCCTTTGGTCAGTATCACTAATTCATTTACTAGCTCTTGGTCTGTTCTATCCTATGTGAAGCACCATAGGACATTAAAAAGCATTGCATCAATACAAGTAGTTAGTGACCTACAGCCTGAAATTTACAAGCCCCAGCTGTAATCTGCAGAATTCCCCTAACAGCAGAAATTAACCTCTAATTGATGAACATGCTCATTTACAGAAATTAGATCTTACAGCCTTAAGGAGCAATTTAGATAAACATAGTTCTACTTCTGCAGCAAAAAATGTGATCGTCCTTTCATTATAAAATGGCAGATTATCAGAGTTAATATGAGCAGCTGCACATGAGATCTGCTAATATATTAAAGATAAACTGATGCATAGGCTAGATTACAATGAATCACTTCATTGTTCAAGTACTACAATAAATGTCCTTACTGTTATTTTCTTTCAAATCAATGTAGCTTACTGCTATTCCAAGTAAACATGCTGCGGCTTGAATATTTTCACGGTGAGTACAGCCTTTGCTTACTGTCAGTAGAGTAGTCCCAGATGTTAACAGAGTTTGGAAAGAGACTGCAGAGACCCAAGAGAATTATTTTATCTCCTCCATAATAACGATAAAGAGGCTATTTATCAACATCTTTGAGAAAGTATCACTGAGGTCCACTACATGACTCAATGGGTTGCACAATCTGAACAGCACTGAATGAAATAATGACATTTTGAAGTACTAACCAAATTGTGCATTATACATGAAGGTGACATCATAGGAATTTCTCTTTATCATTTGAAGCAAATGCATAAAATAATGCTACGCCCACATTATATAACGACGTACTGAAAGAAATTTCATTGCCTACAGCTGCTTTGATACCAAATTAAAAAGAAATATTACATGTACTGGTTCACCTCATTTTAAAGATGTTCTTTGAATAATACATTAACACCTTCAGGAACCAACATGCATCTTTTATTTAGCAGTGACCATAATTCACTTATAAGTTATCAGATTTTGTTACCCATGGGATATAAATCATATTTTTTCTGTTTGTGCATAGGATGTGGGCATCTCTGGCGAGGCCAGCATTTATTGCCCACCCCTGATTTGCCTTGGGAAGGTGGTGGTGAGCTAGTTTCTTGAACTCCCTGCGGCCATATGGTGCAGGTACAGCACAGAGTTGCTCAGCTCTTCCTGCATGTGAACACAGACTGCTTCAGTATCTGAGGAGTTGTGAATGGAACTGAGCATTGTGCAATCATAAACATTCCCACTTCTGAGTTTATGGTGGAGGCAAGGTCATAGATAAAGCAGCTGAAGAGGGTTGGGCTTAGGACACTGCGCTAAGGAACTCCTACAGTGATGTCCTGAGGCTGAGACAATTGGTCTCCGACAACCACAACCATCTTCCTTTGTGCGAGGTATGACTCCAACCAGTTTTCCCCCACGATTCCCATTGACTTCAATATTACTAGAGCTCCTTGATGGCATATTTGGTCAAATGCTGCCTTGATGTCAAGGGTGGTCACTCTCAACTGGCGTCTGAAATTCAGCTCTTTTGTCCATGTTTGGACCAAGGCTGGAAGGAAGTCCGGAGTTGAGTGGTCCTGGCGAAACCCAAATTGAGCATTGGTGAGCTAGTTATTGGTGACTAAATGCCATTGATAGCACTATCAATGTTACCTTCCATCACTTTGCTGATTATTGAGAGTTGACTGATGGGCAGTAACTGGCTGGATTGGAATTGTCCTGTGTGCACAGGGCATACCTGGACAATTTTTCCATTTTGTCCGGTAGATGCCAGTGCTGTAGCCGTACTGGAACAGCTTGGCTGGCGCAGCTAGTTCTGTAGTACAAGTCTTCAGGACGACAGCTGGAATATTGTCAGGATTCATAGCCTTTGCTATATCTAGTGCACTCAACCATTTCTTGATATCACATGGAGTTAATTAAATTGGCTGAAGACTGGCATCTGTGATACTGGGCAGCACAGGTGGAAGCGGAGATGGATCATCCACTTGGCACTTCTGGCTGAAGACGTTTGCAAACACTCTTGTACAGGGCTCCCGCATTATTGAGGATGGGGATGTTCATGGAACCTTCTCTTTCCCCATTAAATGGCGAATCGTCCACCAAAGACTGGATGTGGCAGGACTGATCTGATCCATAGGATGCGGGATTGCTTTCTGCCTACAGCATGCTGCTTCACTGTTTAGCATGCATGTAGTCCTGTGTTGTAGCTTCATCAGGTTGGCACCTCATTTTCAGTACACCTGGTACTGTTCTTGGCATGCTCTCCTACATTTCTCATTGAACTAGGTTGGTCCCATGGCTCAATTTGGAGAGACAGGATAAATTGTCACTTAGAAAGGCACGGATTAATTAAGGATAGTCAGCATGGATTTATTAAGGGAAGATCTTGTCTGACCAACTTGATAGAATGTTTTGAATAAGTAACAAAGAAGATAGATGAGGACAGTGCAGTTGATGTGGTCTACATGGATTTTAGCAAGGCTTTTGACAAGGTCCCACATGGCAGATTGGTTTTTTTAAAAAATCCCATGGGATCCAGGGAATTGCAGCAAGGTGGATACAAAATTGGCTCAGTGGCAGGAAACAAAGGATA
Organism: Heterodontus francisci; assembly: GCF_036365525.1. Classification (NCBI taxonomy): domain Eukaryota; kingdom Metazoa; phylum Chordata; class Chondrichthyes; order Heterodontiformes; family Heterodontidae; genus Heterodontus; species Heterodontus francisci. The sequence continues at coordinate 21,080 of NW_027140519.1, forward strand.
ATTGTTGATGGGTGTTTTTGCGACTGGAGGGGTGTTTCCAGCCACCTTCCGCAGGGCTCCAAACTGGGTCCCCTGCTTTTTGTGGTATATATTAACGATTTGGACATAAATGTAGGGGGCATGATCAAGAAGTTTGCAAACGACCCAAAGATTGGCCGTGAGGGAGATAGTGAGGAGGATAGCTGTAGGCTGCAGGATGATATTGATGGTCTGGTCAGATGCGCAGAAAAGTGGCAAATGGAATTCAAGCCAGAGAAGTGTGAGGTTTTTTTTATTCATTCATGGGATGTGGGTGTCACTGGCCAGGCCAGCATTATTGCCCAACCCTAACATGCAACTTGAGGGATGGTGATGATCAGCTATAACGCTGCAGTCCTAATTGTGGGTTGGATATACCAAGTGCTGTTTGGAAGGGTGTGTCAATATATGACCAGCGACAGTGAAGGAACGTCGATATTAGTTCCAAATCAGGATGGAGTGTGTACTTGTGGGAACTTGCAGGTGGTGATGTTCCCATGTATTTGCTGCCCTTGTCCTTCTTGTTGGTAGAGGTCATGGGTTTGGAAGGTGCTGTCTAAGAAGCCTTGGTGCATTGTTGCAGTGCATCTTGTAGATGGTACACACTGCTGCCACTGTGCGTCAGTGGTGGAGGGTGTGAATGTTTGCGGATGGTGTGCCAATCAAGCGGGCTGCTTTGTCCTGGATAGTGTCGAGCTTCTTGAGTGTTGTTGGAGCTGCACCCATCCAGGAAGGTGGAGAGTATTCCATCACACTCCTGACTTGTGCCTTGCAAATGGTGGACAGGCTTTGGGGAGTCAGGTGGTGAGTTACTTGCCGCAGGATTCCTAGCCTCTGACCTGCTCTTGTAGACACGGTATTTATATAGCTACTCCAGTTCAGTTTCTGGTCAATGGTAGTCCCTAGGATGTTGATAGTGGGTGATTCAGCGATGGCAATGCCGTTGAATGTCAAGGGGAGATGGTTAGATTCTCTCTTGTTGGAGATGGTCATTGCCTGGCACTTATGTGGCGCAAATGTTACTTGCCACTTATCAGCCCAAGCCTGGATATTGTCCAGGTCTTGCTGCATTTCTACACGGACTGCTTCAGTATCTGAGGAGTCACGAATGGTGCTGAACGTTGCACAATCATCAGCGAACATCCCCACTTCTGACCTTATGATTGAAGGAAGTTCATTGATGAAGCAGCTGAGGATGGTTGGGCCTAGGACACTACCCTGAGGAACTCCTGTAGTGATGTCCTGGAGCTCAGATGATTGAACTCCAACAACCACAACCATCTTCCTTTGCGCTAGGTATGACTCCAGCCAGCGGAGGGTTTTCCCCGATTCCCATTGACCTCAGTTTTGCTAGGGCTCCTTGATGCCATACTCGGTCAAATGCTGCCTTGATGTCAAGGGCAGTCACTCTCACCTCACCCCTTGAGTTCAGCTCTTTTGTCCATGTTTGAACCAAGGCTGTAATTAGGTCAGGAGCTGAGTGGCCCTGGCAGAACCCAAACTGAGCGTCACTGAGCAGGTTATTGCTAAGCAAGTGCCGCTTGATGGCACTGTTGATGACACCTTCCATCACTTTACTGATGATTGAGAGTAGTCGGATGGGACGGTAATTGGCCGGGTT
>NW_027140520.1:900000-1002500 GCF_036365525.1 Heterodontus francisci
TCAGTGAGTGTGTTAATATTAATCTGTGTTCTCTGTCAGTGTGTTAATATTACTGAGGACAGTGGGGGTGTTTTACACTTCACAGGGTGTATCTGACTGTGGGTCATGATATACACAGTGTGTCAGTGAGTGTGTTAATATTAATCTGTGTTCTCTGTCAGTGTGTTAATATTGCTGAGGACAGTGGGGGTGTTTTACACCTCACATTGTGTATCTGACTGTGGGTCATGATTTACACAGTGTGTCAGTGAGTGTGTTAATATTAATCTGTGTTCTCTGTCAGTGTGTTAATATTCCTGAGGACAGTGGGGGTGTTTTGCACTTCACAGGGTGTATCTGACTGTGGGTCATGATGTACACAGTGTGTCAGTGAGTGTGTTAATATTAATCTGTGTTCTCTGTCAGTGTGTTAATATTACTGAGGACAGTGGGGGTGTTTTACACTTCACAGGGTGTATCTGACTGTGGGTCATGATGGACACAGTGTGTCAGTGAGTGTGTTAATATTAATCTGTGCTCTCTGTCAGTGTGTTAATATTCCTGAGGACAGTGGGAGTGTTTTACACTTCACAGGGTTTATCTGACTGTGGGTCATGATATACACAGTGTGCCAGTGAGTGTGTTAATTTTAATCTGTGTTCTCTGTCAGTGTGTTAATATTCCTGAGGACAGCGGGGGTGTTTTACACCTCACAGGGTGTATCTGACTCTGGGTCATGATGTACACAGTGTGTCAGTGAGTGTGTTAATATTAATCTGTGTTCTCTGTCAGTGTGTTAATATTCCTGAGGACAGTGGGGGTGTTTTACACTTCACAGGGTTTATCTGGCTGTGGGTCATGATGTACACAGTGTGTCAGTGAGTGTGTTAATATTAATCTGTGTTCTCTGTCAGTGTGTTAATATTACTGAGGACAGTGGGGGTGTTTTGCACTTCAGAGTGTGTAACTGACTGTGGGTCTTGATATGCACAGTGTGTCAGTGAGTGTGTTAATATTAATCTGTGTTCTCTGTCAGTGTGTTAATATTGCTGAGGACAGTGGGGGTGTTTTACACCTCACATTGTGTATCTGACTGTGGGTCATGATATACACAGTGTGTCAGTGAGTGTGTTAATATTAATCTGTGTTCTCTCTCAGTGTGTTAATATTGCTGAGGACAGTGGGGGTGTTTTACACTTCACAGGGTGTATCTGACTGTGGGTCATGTTATACACAGTGTGTCAGTGAGTGTGTTAATATTAATCTGTGTTCTCTGTCAGTGTGTTAATATTCCTGAGGACAGCGGGGGTGTTTTACACTTCACCGGGTGTATCTGACTCTGGGTCATGATGTACACAGTGTGTCAGTGAGTGTGTTAATATTAATCTGTGTTCTCTGTCAGTGTGTTAATATTACTGAGGACAGTGGGGGTGTTTTACACTTCACAGGGTGTATCTGACTGTGGGTCATGATATACACAGTGTGTCAGTGAGTGTGTTAATATTAATCTGTGTTCTCTGTCAGTGTGTTAATATTCCTGAGGACAGTGGGGGTGTTTTACACTTCACAGGGTGTATCTGACTGTGGGTCATGATATACACAGTGTGTCAGTGAGTGTGTTAATATTAATCTGTGTTCTCTGTCAGTGTGTTAATATTACTGAGGACAGTGGGGGTGTTTTACACTTCACAGGGTGTATCTGACTGTGGGTCATGATATACACCGTGTGTCAGTGAGTGTGTTAATATTAATCTGTGTTCTCTGTCAGTGTGTTAATATTACTGAGGACAGTGGGGGTGTTTTACACTTCACAGGGTGTATCTGACTGTGGGTCATGATATACACCGTGTGTCAGTGAGTGTGTTAATATTAATCTGTGTTCTCTGTCAGTGTGTTAATATTACTGAGGACAGTGGGGGTGTTTTACACTTCACAGGGTGTATCTGACTGTGGGTCATGATATACACCGTGTGTCAGTGAGTGTGTTAATATTAATCTGTGTTCTCTGTCAGTGTGTTAATATTACTGAGGACAGTGGGGGTGTTTTACACTTCACAGGGTGTATCTGACTGTGGGTCATGATATACACCGTGTGTCAGTGAGTGTGTTAATATTAATCTGTGTTCTCTGTCAGTGTGTTAATATTACTGAGGACAGTGGGGGTGTTTTACACTTCACAGGGTGTATCTGACTGTGGGTCATGATGTACACAGTGTGTCAGTGAGTGTGTTAATATTAATCTGTGTTCTCTGTCAGTGTGTTAATATTGCTGAAGACAGTGGGGGTGTTTTACACTTCACCGGGTGTATCTGACTGTGAGTCATGATGTACACAGTGTGTCAGTGAGTGTGTTAATATTAATCTGTGTTCTCTGTCAGTGTGTTAATATTCCTGAGGACAGTGGGGGTGTTTTACACTTCACAGGGTGTATCTGACTGTGGGTCATGATATACACCGTGTGTCAGTGAGTGTGTTAATATTAATCTGTGTTCTCTGTCAGTGTGTTAATATTACTGAGGACAGTGGGGGTGTTTTACACTTCACAGGGTGTATCTGACTGTGGGTCATGATATACACCGTGTGTCAGTGAGTGTGTTAATATTAATCTGTGTTCTCTGTCAGTGTGTTAATATTACTGAGGACAGTGGGGGTGTTTTACACTTCACAGGGTGTATCTGACTGTGGGTCATGATATACACAGTGTGTCAGTGAGTGTGTTAATATTAATCTGTGTTCTCTGTCAGTGTGTTAATATTGCTGAGGACAGTGGGGGTGTTTTACACTTCACAGGGTGTATCTGACTGTGGGTCATGATGTACACAGTGTGTCAGTGAGTGTGTTAATATTAATCTGTGTTCTCTGTCAGTGTGTTAATATTACTGAGGACAGTGGGGGTGTTTTACACTTCACAGGGTGTATCTGACTGTGGGTCATGATATACACAGTGTGTCAGTGAGTGTGTTAATATTAATCTGTGTTCTCTGTCAGTGTGTTAATATTCCTGAGGACAGTGGGGGTGTTTTACACTTCACAGGGTGTATCTGACTGTGGGTCATGATGTACACAGTGTGTCAGTGAGTGTGTTAATATTAATCTGTGTTCTCTGTCAGTGTGTTAATATTCCTGAGGACAGTGGGGGTGTTTTACACTTCACAGGGTGTATCTGACTGTGGGTCATGATATACACAGTGTGTCAGTGAGTGTGTTAATATTAATCTGTGTTCTCTGTCAGTGTGTTAATATTGCTGAGGACAGTGGGGGTGTTTTACACTTCACAGGGTGTATCTGACTGTGGGTCATGATGTACACAGTGTGTCAGTGAGTGTGTTAATATTAATCTGTGTTCTCTGTCAGTGTGTTAATATTACTGAGGACAGTGGGGGTGTTTTACACTTCACAGGGTGTATCTGACTGTGGGTCATGATATACACAGTGTGTCAGTGAGTGTGTTAATATTAATCTGTGTTCTCTGTCAGTGTGTTAATATTCCACACTAGCCAAATCGCCCCTTTCACATTTTACTCTCTCTCTCCCCCCACAACTCCTCTTGCACCTTCTCCTCCTTTGAGCTCATCACTTTGTTCCCCAAATCCCATCCCCCACTCCCATACACCATTCCCCGATACCACTACCCCCTAACACCCCTCCCTCACTCCCATACCCCACATCCCACCCAGCCACCCCTCGCCCACTCCCCTTCCCCACTCCCCTCCCAACTTCCCTCCTTCATTCCCCTCCCCCACTCCCCAACCCCACCCCCAAACACACTCCCCTATCCCACTGCTTCCCCCACTGCCCTCCCTCACTCTCCTACCCCACACCCCTCCCCCACTCCCCTCCCCCACTACCCTCCCCAACTCCCCTCAACCGCTCCACTCCCCAACTCCATCACTATCGCCCCTCCCCCACTCCCCTCCCCCACTCCCCTCCGCCAATCCCTTCCGCCAATCCGCTCCCCCACTCCCCTCCACACTCCCCTCCCCAACTCCGCTCCCCTACACACCTCTTCCCTCCCCTCCCACACTACCCTCCCACACTCCCCAGCCCACTTCCCTCCCCCACTCCCCTACCCCATTCCAGCTGCCACTCCCCTACCCTGCTCCCCTTCCCCACTCCACTCCCCTCTCAATGCCTCCACTCCCCTACCGCACTCCCCTCCCCAGTCCCCTTACCACTCCACTCCCACACTCCCCTACATCATTCCCCTACCCCACTCCCTTACACCACTCCCATCCCCCACTCCTCTACCACACTCCCCTTCCCTACTCCCTTCCCACACTCCCCCTACCGAACTCCCCTCCCACACTCCCCGACCACACTCCCCTACCACGCTCCCCTCCCCCACACCCCTCTCCCAGCCCTGACTCACCTACCGCACTCCCCTACCCCACTTCCTGTCCCCCACTGCCCACTCCCACTCCCTTCACCCACTCCCCTACCCCACTCCCATACCCCACTCCCCTCCCCCACTCCCTGTCCCCCACTCCCCTCCCCCACTCCCCTAACCCACTCCCCTACCCCACTCCCCTTTAACACTCCCCTACCACACCCTCTGTCCCCAATCCCTGTTCCCCCACTCCCTGTCCCCCACTCCCTGTCCCCCACTCCCCTCCCCCACTCCCCTCCCCACTCTCCTACCCCACACTCCTCCCCCACTCCCCGCCACACTCCCCTCCCCAACTCCCCTCAACCGCTCCACTCCCCAACTCCACAAGCATCTCCTCTCTCCCACTCCCTTCCCCAACTCCCCTCCACCAATCCCCTCCACCAATCCACTCCCCCAGACCCCTCCCCACTCCCCTCCCCAACTCCGCGCCCCTACTCCCCTCTCCGCTCCCCTCCCACTCTACCCTCCCTCACTCCCCAGCTCACATCCCTCCCGCACTCCCCTACCCCATTCCTGCCGCCACTCCCCTCCCCCACTCCCCTCCCCTACTCCACACCCGTCTCACTGCCCCACTCCCTTACCCCACTCCCCTCACCAGTCCCCTTTCCACTCCCCTCCCACACACCCCTACATCACTGCCCTACCCCACTCCCCTACCCCACTCCCATCCCCCACTCCCTTACAACACTCCCCTTCCCTACTCCCTTCCCACACTCCCCCTACCGAACTCCCCTCCCATACTCCCCGACTACACTCCCCTACCACACTCCCCTCCCCCACTCCCCTCCCCCCACCCCAACTCACCTACCGCACTCCCCTACACCACTTCCTGTCCCCCACTCCCCTCTCCCACTCCCTTCATCCACTCCACTCCCCCACTCCCCTCCCCCACTCCCCTATATCACTCCCCTACCCCACTACCTATCCCCCACTCCCTGTCCCCCACTCCCCTCCCCCACTCCCCTACCCCACTCCCCTACCCCACTCCCCTCGACCACTCCCCTAACCCACTCCCCTATATCACTCCCCTACCCCACTCCCCCTGTCCCCATTCCCTGTCCCCCACTCCCCTCCACAACTCACCTCCCCCACTCCCCTACTCCACTCCTGCACCCCACTCCTTACCCCCACTCCTCTACCCAACTCCCCTCCCCAACTCCCCTCCCCAACTCCCCTCCCCCCTCCCCTCCCCCACTCCCCACCCAACTCATTACCCCACTCCCCTACCCCACTTCCCTCACCAACTCCCTTACCACCCACACCTACTCCACTCCCCTCCCATACTCACCTCCCCCACTCCCCTCCACAACTCCCCTCCCTCACTTCCCTCCAGAACACCCCTCCCCAACTCCCCCCAACAGCCCTCCCCCACTTCCCTCCCCCACCTCCCTCCCCCACACCCCTCCCCCACTCCCCTCCCCAACTCCTCTCCCCACTCCCCTCCCCCTCTCCCCGCCCCAGCTCCTCTCGTCCACTCCCCTCCCACATTAACTTCCCCCACTCTCCTCCCCACTCCCCTCCCCAACTAGCCTCCCCAACTCTGCTACCACACTCCCCTACCCCATTCGCTGAACCCACTCCCTTACCACACCCCACCACCAATCCCCTCCCCTACTCCGATCCACCACTCCGCTTCCCTCCACCTCTTCACTGCCCTCACCTAAGACAATCCCATCCTCCACTACCCTCCCCACTCCCCTGCCCCACTCCCCGACCCCACACCCCGACCGCAGTGCCCTCCACAACTCCCCTACCCCACTCCCCTACCCCACTCCCCTACCACACTCCCCTATGCCACTCCCCGACCCTACTCCCCTACCGCACTCCCCTCCACAACTCCCCTACCCCACTCCCCTACCCCATTCCCCTCCTCCACACCCCTCCCCACTCCCCTACCTCACTCCCCTCCCCCACACCCCTACCCACCTCTCCTACCCCACCCCATCCCCCACTCACCTTCTCTCCACCTCCTCACTGCCCTCCAATACCCAACGCCCCTACCCCACTCCACTATCCCATTCCCACTCCCCTACCACACTCCCATCCCCCACTCGCCTCCCCCACTCCCCTACATCACTCCCCTACCCCGCGCCCTGTCCCCCACTCCCCTCCCCAACTCCAATCCCCCACTCCCCTATCCCACTCCCCACCCCACTTCCATCTCACACTCCTCTACCCCACTCCCCTCCCCAAGTCCCCTCCCCAACTCCCCTATCCCACTCCCCTCCACAGCGCCCCCGCAACTCCCCTCACAAACTCCCATACCCCACTCCCCTCTACCACTCACATCCCCCACTCCCCTCCCCAACTCCCCTGCCTCACTTCCTTTCCCCACTCCCCTCCCCAAATCCTCCCAACTTTCCTCCCCCACTCCCCCACTCCCCGGCCTATCTCTCCTCCCCACTCCCCTCCCAAACTCCCTGACCCCATCCCCTACCCCATTCTCCTACCCCACTCCCCTAACTCACTCCCTTACCACATCCCCTCCACCACTCAGCTTCCCTCCACCACTTCACTGCCCTGCCCAACCACACTCCCATCCCCCAGTACACTCCCCCAATCCCCAACCCCACTCCCCTCCCCCACTCCCCTACTGCACTCCCTGTACAACTCCCCTACCCCACTCCCCTACCACACTGCCCTACCCCACTCCCCTACCCCAATCCCCTACCACACTCCCCTACCCCACTCCCCTCCACCACTCCCATACCTCACTACCCTCTCCTACTCACGTACCCACATCTCCTACCACACCCCTTCCCCACTCCCCTTCCCTCCACTTCCTCACTGCCCTCCACTACCCAACACCTCGACCCTACACACATCCTCACTCCCCTCCCCACTCCCCTTCCCTCCACCTCCTCACTGCGCTCACCTATCCCACGCCCCTTTCCCACTCCCTACATCACCCCCCTCCCCCACTCCCCTCCCCAACTCCCCTCCCAAACTCCCTGACCACATCCCCTACCCAATTCTCCTACCTCAATCCCCTACCTCACACCCTTACCACACACCCTCCTCCAATCACCTCACCCACAACCCTCCACCACTCAGTTCCCTCCACCTCTTCACTGCCCTGCCCAACCACACTCCCATCCCCCAGTACACTCCCCCAATCCCCAACCCCACCCCCCTCCCCCATTCCCCTACTGCACTCCCTCTTCAACTCCCCTACCCCAATCCCCTACCACACTCCCCTACCTCACTCCCCTCCACCACTCCCATACCTCACTATCCTCCTCTACTCCCATACCCACATCTCCTACCACATCCCTTCCCCACTCCCCTTCCCTCCACTTCCTCACTGCCCTCCACTACCCAACACCTCGACCCTACACACATCCTCACTCCCCTCCCCACTCCCCTTCCCTCCACCTCCTCACTGCGCACACCTATCCCACGCCCCTTTCCCACTCCCTACATCACCCCCCTCCCCCACTCCCCTCCCCCACTCCCCTCCCAAACTCCCTGACCACATCCCCTACCCAATTCTCCTACCTCACTCCCCTACCTCACACCCTTACCACACCCCCTCCTCCAATCACCTCACCCACTCCCCTCCACCACTCAGTTCCCTCCACCTCTTCACTGCCCTGCCCAACCACACTCCCATCCCCAGTACACTCCCCCAATCCCCAACCCCACTCCCCTCCCCCATTCCCCTACTGCACTCCCTCTACAAATCCCCTACCCCACTCCCCTACCACACTGCCCTATCCCACTCCCCTACCCCAATCCCCTACCACACTCCCCTACCCCACTCCCCTCCACCACTCCCATACCTCACTACCCTCCCCTACCCCCGTACCCACATCTCCTACCACACCCCTTCCCCACTCCCCTTCCCTCCACCTCCTCACTGCCCTCCACTACCCAACACCTCGACCCTACACACATCCTCACTCCCCTCCCCACTCCCCTTCCCTCCACCTCCTCACTGCGCTCCCCTATCCCACGCCCCTTTCCCACTCCCTACATCACTCCCCTCCCCCACTCCCCTCCCCCACTCCCCTCACCAACTCCCCTCACCCACTCCCTACATCACTCCCCTACCCCATTCCTTGTCGCCCACTCCCCTCTCCCACTCCCCTCTGCCACTCCCCTAACGCAGTCGCCTTTCCCACTCCCCTACCTCACTCCCCTCCCCCACTCCCCTCTCCCACTCCCCTCCCCCACTCCCCGCCCCAACTCCCCTCCCCATTCCCATCCACCACTATTCTACCCCACTCCCCTGCCCAACTCCCCTGCCTCACTCCCCTCCCCCACTCTCCTCAACAACTCCAATACACCACTCTCTATACTCCCCTCCCCCACTCCCCGCCCCAACTCCCCTCCCCATTCCCATGCACCACTATTCTACCCCACTGCCCTCCCCAACTCCCCTACATCACACCCCTACCCCACCCCTTGTCCCCCACTCCCCTCTCCCACTCCCCGCTCCCACTCCCCTAACGTAGTCCCCTACCCCACACCCCTGCCTTACTCCCCTCCCCCACTCCCCGCCCCAACTCTCCTCCCCATTCCCATCCACCACTATTCTACCCCACTCCCCTCCCCGACTCCCCTCCCCAACTCCCCTCCCCCACTCCCTTCCCCCACTCCTCTACCCCACTCCCCGCCCCAACTCCCCTCCCCATTCCCATCCACCACTATTCTACCCCACTCCCCTCCCCTACTCCACTCCCCTCACCCCACCCCCACGGCCCTATGCCACTCCCCTACCCCACTCCCTCTCCCCCACTCCCCTCCCTCCCCTCCCACACTCCATACCCCACTCCCCTACCCCACACCCCTACCCCACTCTCCACCCCCACTCCCATCCCCAACTCCCCTCCCCACTCCCCTACCCCACTCCCACACCCCACTACACTCACCCACTCCTCTCACACACTCCCCTCCCCCTCTCCTCTCCGCAACTCCCCGCAACCACCTCTCCCCACGCCCCTCCCCCACTCACTTCCCCCACTCCCCTACCGCAGTCCCCTATCCAACCCTCCCCAACTCCCCTTCCCAACTACCATCCCCAACTCTCCTCCCTCACTCCCCCACCAATTCCCATACCCAACTCCCCTGCACCACTTACTACCCCACTCCCTTCCCCCACACCCCTTCTCAACACCCCTCCCTCACTCCCCTCCCCAACTCCACTCCCCAACTCCCCTCCCGTACTACACTCCCCCACTGTCCTCCTCAACTGCCCGCACTAACTTCCATACCCGACTCCCCTACTCCACTCCCCTCCTTCACTCCCCTTCTCACATCCTCCCCATCTCCCCTCCCTCACTCCCCTCCCTCAATCCCCTCCCTCTTTCCCCTCCCCCACTCCCCTACCCCACTCCCCTACCCAATCCCGTACCCCACTCCCCTACCCCACACCCCTACCCCACACCCCACCCCCACTCCCATCCCCAATTCCCCACCCCCACTCCCCTCACTCACTCCCCTGCCCCACTCCGCTCACCCACTCCTCTCCCGAACTCTCCAACCCCACCCCCCTCACCAACTCCCATACCCAACTCCCATGCTCCACATCCCACCCCACTCCCCACCCCACTCCCCTCACCACGCCCCTCCCCCATTCCACTCCCTTCTCCCCTCCCCCACGGACCTTTGCCACTCCCCTACCCCACTCCCAGTCCCCCACTCCCCTCCCTCATTCCCCTCCCCCAGTCCCCTTCCCCACTCCACTACCGCACACCCATACCCCACTCCTCACACCCACTCCCATACCCAACAAGCCTTCCCCACTCCCCTACCCCATACCTGCACCCCACTACACTCCCCTCCCCCTCTCCTCTCCGCAACTCCCCGCAACCACTCCTCTCCCCACTCCTCTCCCCCACACCTTCCCCTACTCCCCTACGGCTCTCCCCTCCCCAACTCCCCTTCCCAACTCCCACCCCCAAATCTCCTCCCCCACTCCCCTCACCAACTCCCATACCCAACTCCCCTGCCCGACTTACCACAACACTTCCCTCCCCCACACCCCTTCTCAACTCCCCTCCCTCACTCACTCCCCTCCCCCACTCCCCACCCCAACGCTGCTCCCCCACTGCCCGCACCAACTACCATACCCTGCTCCCCTCCCCCACTCCCCTCCCCCACTCCCCTACCTCACTTTCCTCACCAACACCCCGCCCTCACTCCCCTCCCCCACTCCCCTCCCCAGCTCCCCTCCCCAACTCCGGTACCGGACTCCCATCCCCCACTCCACTCCCACACTCCCCTCCCCCACTCCAGTCCCTAACTCCCCTCCCCCACACCCCTCTTCAACTCCCCTCCCTCACTCCCCTACCCCACTCCCCTCACTCACTCCCCTCCCCCACTCCCCACCTCCACTCACCTCCCCAACTCCCCTCCCCAACTCCCCACCCCAAATCCCCTGCCGCACTCCGCTCCCCAACTCCCCTCCCCAACTCCCCTCCCCAACTCGCCTCCCTCATGCCCCTACACTACTCCCCTCCCCAACTCCCCACCCCAACTCCCCTACCGCACTCCACTCCCCAACTCCCCTCCCCCAATCCACTCCCCCGCTCCCCTCCCGCACTTACCTCTAACAACTCCCCTGCCCCCTCCCCTGCCCCTCCCCTACCTCGCTCTCCTCCCCACTCCCATCTCCCACTCCCCTACTTCACAACAAATCCCCACTCCCCTACCCCACTCCTCACATCCAATCCCCTCCACTACTACCCTCCCCAACTCCCCTCCCCAACGCCCCTCCCCCACTCCCCAACCCACTCCCCTCCCCCTCCTCTATGTAACTCCCCTCCCCCACTCCCCTACCGCACTCCCCTTCCTCACACACTACCTCAACTCCCCTCCCTCACTCCCCTCCCCCGCTCACCTCCACAACAACCCTCACTCACTCCCCTACCCCACCTCTCACCCCCACTCCAGTCCCAACCTCCCCTCCCCCACTCACCTCCCCAACTCCACAACCCCAATCACCTCCCACACTCCCCTCCCCACTCCAGTAGCCAAATCCCCTCCCCCACTCCCCTCCCCCACCCCATCCCCCACGCCCCTCCCCAAGTCCCCTCCCCAACTCCTCTCCCACATTCGTACCCACTGCCCTCCCCCACTCCTGTACCCCACTCCCCTCCCCATCTCCTCTCCGCAACTCCCCTCAACAACTCCGCTCCCCAACCCCTGCCGCAACTCCCCTCGCCCACTGTACTACCCCACTCCTCTACCCCACTCCCCTCCCCAACTCCCCTCCCCGAACACTCCTCCCGCACTTCCCTCACAATCTCCCATACCCCACTCCCCTACTCCACTCCACGACATCACACCCCTACCCCAATCCCCTACACCACTCCACTCTCCTAACCCACTCCCTTCCCCCACTCCCTTCCCCCACTCGCTTCCCCCACTCGCTTCCCCCACTCCCCTACCCCCACTCCCCTACCCCCACTCCCCTACCCCTACTCCCCTACCCCCACTCCCCTTTCCCACTCCCCTTTCCCACTCCCCTTTCCCACTCCCCTCCCTCACTTCCCGACCCCACTTCCCGACCCCACACCCCTACCACACTTCCCGACCCCACACCCCTACCACACTTCCCTCCCAAACTCCCCTCCCCACTCTCATTCCCTCCACCTCCTCACTGCCCTGCCCTGTCCCACTCCCCTGTCCCACTCCCCTCCCCCACTCCCCTAACCCACTCCCCTAACCTACTCCCCTAACACACTCCCCTACCCCACACTCCCCTACCCCACACTCCCCTACCCCACACGACCCTCCCCCACACGACTCTCCACCACACTCCCCTCCCCCACTCCACTCCCCTCCCCACTCCCCTCCCCCACTCCCCTCCCCCACTCTCCTCCCCCAGTCCCCTCCCCGATTCCCCTACCTCACTCCCCTCCCCTCACCCCAACCCCACTCACATAACACACACCCCTCCCCCACTCCCCTACCCCATTCTACTCCCCTTCCCTCCAAATCCTCACTGCCCTCCCCTACACCACTCCCCTACCCCACTCTACACCCCCACTCCCCCACCGCACTCCCCTCCACAACTCCCCTACTCCACTCCCCTACCCCACTCCCCGTCACCACACCCTTACCCCACTCCGCTACCCCACTCCGCTACCCCACTCCCTGACACCACATCCCTACCGCAGTCCGCTCCCCAACTTTCATACCCCACTCCCCTCCCCTCCACCTCCTCACTGCCCTCCACTACCCAACACTCCTAACCCACACACCTCCCCCACTCCACTCCCCAACTCCCATTCCCTCCACTCCCCTCCCCTCTCCCTGCCCCCACTCACTTACGCCACTCCCCTATCCCATTCACTGCCCCCACTCCCCTCCCACACTCCCCTACCGCACTCACAAACCCCACTCCCCTCTCCCACTCCTCCACCCGACTCCCCTCCCCCTCTCCTCTCCTCTCCGCATCTCCCCTTCCCCACTCCTCTCCCACACTCCCTGCCTCAACTCCCGTCTCTCACTCCCCTAAACATCTCCCCTTCCCCCTCCCCTCCCCCACTACCCTCCGCCACTCCCCTCCCCCACTCCCCTCCCCCACACCCGTGCCCCACACCCCTGACCCACACCCCTACCCCACTCCACTACCCCACTCCGCTACCCCACTCCACTACCCCACTCCGCTACCCCACTCCCATCCCCAATTACCTACCTCACTCCCCTCCCATACTCCCCTACCCACCTCCCCTTCCCCACTCCCCTTCCCCACTCCCCTTCCCCACTCCCCTTCCCCACTCCCCTTACCTCCACCTCCTCACTGCACTCCAGTCCCCATCTCCCCTACCCCACACACCTCCCCCAGCCCCTCCCTCACTCCACCTCTCTCCACATCCTCACTTTGCTCCAGTCCCCAACTCCCCTACCCTACATACCTCCCCCACTCCCCTCCCCCTCTCTCCTCCCCTTTCTCCTCCCCCTCTCATCTCTGCAAAACTCCTTCCCCACTCCTCTACCGCACTCCTCTACCCCACTCCTCTACCCCAAGTACCCTCCCCAAGTCCCCTCCCCAGGTCCCCTTCCCAGGTCACCTCCCCAACTACCCTCACCATCTCCCCTTCCCCCACTCCCCTCCCTCACTCC
Organism: Heterodontus francisci; assembly: GCF_036365525.1. Lineage (NCBI taxonomy): Eukaryota > Metazoa > Chordata > Chondrichthyes > Heterodontiformes > Heterodontidae > Heterodontus > Heterodontus francisci. The sequence goes on from NW_027140520.1 coordinate 913,442, forward strand.
CATTCCTCACTCCCCTATCCCACTCCCCTCCCGCACACCCCTCCCGCTCTCCCCTCCCCCGCTCCCCTCCCCCGCTCCCCTCCCCCGCTCCCCTCACCCACTCCCCTCCCCACTCCCCTCACCCACTCCCCTCCCCCACGAACTACCCTCACATCCCTCCCCACTCCCCTCCCACCTCCCCTCCCCCACTCCCCTCCCCCACACCCCTCCCCCAACTCCCCTCCCCACACTCCCCTCACCCCCCTCCCCACACCCCACTCCCCCACTCCACTCCACTCCCCCACTCCACTCCCCCACCCCACTCCCCCAATCCACTCCCCCACCCCACTCCCCCACTCCACTCCCCCACCCACTCCCCTCCCCAACTCTCCTCCCCAATCCCCTCCCGACTCCCCCCCTCTCGCCTGCCCCTCTCCACTACCCCACTCCCCTCCCGTCCACCACTCCGCTTCCCTGCACCTCCTCACTGCCCTCCCCTACAACACTCCCATCCCCCACTCCACTCGCCAACTCCCCTACCCCACACACCTCCCCCACTCCCCTATCCCACTCCCCTATGCCACTCCCCTATCCCACTCCACTTTCCCACATCCCTACCCCACTCCCCTAACTCACTCCGCTCCCGAACTCCACTACCCCACTCCCCTCCCACATTCCCCTACCCCCTCCCCTAGCCACCCCCTCCCACACACCCCACCCCCCCACACTCCCCTCCCCTTACTCCAGTCCACCTCTGCGCTTCCCTGCAACTCTTCACAGCCCTCTCCTGCCACACTCCCATCACCCACTACCCTCACGCACTCTCCTACCGCACTCCACTCCCCCATTTCTCACAACAACTCCACTACCCCATTCCAAATCACCACACCCCTACCCCACTCCCCTATCCCACTCGTTACCGCACTCCCCTACCGCACTCCCCTTCCCCACTCCGCTCCACCATTCCCATCCCCCACTCCCCACCCCCACTCCCCTAACTCACTCCACTCCCCCACTCCCCTCCCCCACCCCACGCACATCATCCACTCCCCTACCCCGATTACCCTACCTCACTCCCCTCCCCACTCCCCTACCAGACTCCCCTACCTCACTCACATAACACACACCCCTCGCCCACTCCCCTCCCCCAATACGCTATCCCACTCCCCTTCCCTCCAAATCCTCACTGCCCTCCCCTACACAACGCCCCTACTCCACTCCACACCCCCACTCCCCTACCGCACTCCCCTACCGCACTCCCCTACCGCATTCCACGACCGCACTCCCCTCCACCACTCCCCTTCCACACTCCCCTCCCTCACTACCCTCCCCCACTAACCTCCCCAACTACCCTCCCCAACTACCCTCCCCAACTCCCCTCCCCAACCCCCCACCCCAACTCCCCACCCCAACTCCCCTTCCACACTTCCCCTTCCACACACCCCTCCTACACTCCCCTCCCACATTTCCCTCCCACACTCAACTCCCCCACTCAACTCCCCCACTCAACTCCCCAACTCCCCTACCCGACTACCCTCCCCAACTCCCCCCCAACTCCCCTCCCCCTACTCCCCTCCCCCACTCCCATCCCCCACTCCCCTCTCCCACTCCCCTCCCCCCACTCCCCTCCCCCCACTCCTCCACCCCACTCCCCTCTGTCTCTCCTCACCGCATCTCCCCTTCCCCACTCCTCTCCCACACTCCCTGCCTCAACTCCCCTCCCCCACTCCCCTAAACCACTCCCCTTCACCCTCCCCTCCCCAACACCCTCCCCCACTCCCCTCCCTCAATCCCCTCGTCAACTCCCCTCCCTCACTCCCATCCCTCACTCCCCTCCCCCACTTCCCTACCCCACTCCCCTCCCCAACTCCCTTCCCCAACTCCCCTCCCCAACTCCCCTCCCCACTCCACTACCCCACTCCCCTCTCCCACTCCACTCCCCAAATTCACTCCCCCAACTCCTCTCCGCCCACTCACTTCCCCCGCTCCCCTCCCCCACACCCCTCCCCCGCTCCCGTCCACCACTCCGTATCCCTGCACCTCCTCACTGCCCTCCCGTACCCCACTCCCCTCCCCCACTCCCCTCCCCATTCCCCTCCCCCACTCCCCTCCCCCACACCCCTACCCCTACCCCACTCCGCTCCCCAACTCCCCTACCTCTCTCCCCTCCCCCTCCCCACTCCCCTCCCCCACTCCCCTTCCCCACTCCCCTTCCCCACTCCACTTTCCCACTCCCCGACACCACTCCCCTTACCCACATCCCTTCCCTCCAAATCCTCACTGCCCTCCCCTACACCACTCCCCTCCCCCACTCCCTTTTCCTCCACCTCCTCACTGTCCTCCAATCCCCTCCCCTACTCCCCTTCCTTCTCCTCCACACTGCCCTCCCCTACCCAACTCCCCTACTCCACTGTCCTGCCCACTCCCCACGCCACTCCCCTTCACTCCACCTCCTCACTGCCCTCCCCCACTTCCACCAGTCCCCAACCCCACTCCCCTCCCCAACTCCCCTCCCCCTCACACCACCCCCAGATCCCTCCCCAACTCCCCTCCCCAACTCCCCTCACCCACTCCCCTCACCCACTCCCCTCCCCCACTCCCAAACACCCCACCCCAAATCCCCTCCCCCACACCCCTGCACCTCTCCCCTATGCCACTCTCCTCCCAATTCCCCTATCACACTCCCCTCCAAAACTCCCCTCCCCCAATCCCCAACTCCCCTCCCCACTCCCATCCCCCGCTACCCTCCGCCACTCCCCTCCCCCACACCCCTACCCCACACCCCTGCCCCACACCCCTGCCCCACTCCACTACCCCACTCCACTACCCCACTCCAGTCCCCAATTACCTACCTCAGGCCCCTCCCATACTCCCCTAGTCACCTCTCCTACCCCACTCCCCTTCCCCACTCCCCTTCCCTCCACCTCCTCACTGCACCCCTGTCCCCAACTCCCCTACCCCAAACACCTCCCCCAGGCCCCTCCCTCACTCCACTTCTCTCCACATCCTCACTGTGCTCCAGTCCCCAACTCCCCTACACCACACATCCCCCACTCCCCTACATCACTCCCCTACATCACTCCCCTACATCACTCCCCTCCCCCACTCCACTCCCCTCCCCCACTCCCCTCCCCCTCCCCCTCCCCCTCCCCCTCTCTCCACCCCCTCTCTCCTCCCCGTCTCATCTCTGCAATACTCCTTCCCCACTCCTCTACCCCACTCCTCTACCCTACTCCTCTAGCCCACTCCTCTACCCCAAGTCCCCTCCCCAAGTCCCCGCCCCAAGTCCCCTCCCCAAGTCCCCTCCCCAAGACCCCTCCCCATGTCCCCTCCCCATGTCCCCTCCCCATGTCCCCTCCCCAGGTCCCCTCCCCAGCTCCCCTCCCCAACTCGCCGCACTATCTACCCTCACCATCTCCCCTCACCATCTCCCCTCACCATCTTGCCTCACCAACTCCCCTTCCCCCACTCCCCTCCTCCCACTCCCCTCCCGCACTCCCCTCCCGCACACCCCTTCCACTCTGCCCTCCCCCGCACCCCTCCCGCACTCCCCTCCCCACTAGCCACCCTCACATCCTTCCCCACCCCACGCCCCCACTCCACGCCCCCACTCCACACCCCCACTCCACTCCCAGACCGACTCCCCTCCCCAACTCTCCTCCCCAATCCCCTCCACACTCCCATCCCCAAGTCTCCTACCTCACACCCCTCCCCCAATCCCCTTCCCTCCACCTCCTCACTGCCCTCCACAACCCAACTGCCCTACCCCACACACCTCCCCCACTCCCCTATCCCACTCCCCTTCCCTCCACCTCCTCACTGCGCTTCCCTATCCCACACCCCTATCCCACTCCCCTTCCCCCTCCCCTCCCCCACACCCCTCCCCCACTCCCCTCCCCCACTCCCCTCCCTCAATCCCCTCGTCAACTCCCCTCCCTCACTCCCCTCCCTCACACCCCTCCCTCACTCCCCTCCCCCACTTCCCTACCCCACTCCTCTCCCCAACTCCCCTCCACAACTCCCCTCCCCCGCTCCTCTCCCCCACACCTCACACCCGCTCCCCTCCCCCGCCCCCTCCCCCGCTCCTGTCCACCACTCCGTATCCCTGCACCTCCTCACTGTGCTCCTGTACCCCACTCCCCTCCCCCACTCCCTTCCCCCACTCCCCTCACCCACACCCCTACCCCACACTCCTACCCCACTCCGCTCCCCAACTCCCCTAACCCTCTCCCCTCCCCCCTCCCCCACACCCCTCCCCCACTCCCCTCCACCACTCCCCTTACCCGCATCCATTCCCTCCAAATCCTCACTGCCCTCCCCTGCACCACTCCCCTCACCCAATCCCTTTTCCTCCACCTCTTCACTGTCCTCCAATCCCCTTCCCTACTCCCCTTCCTTCTCCTCCACACTGCCCTCCCCACCACACTCCTATCCCCCACTCCGCTCCCCAACTCTCCTACCTCACACCCCTCCCCAACTCCCCTTCCCTCCACCTCCTCACTGCCCTCCTCAACACAACTCCCCTACCCCACACACATCACCCACACCACTCACCCACTCCCCTTCCCTCCACCTCCTCACTGCGCTCCCCTATCCCACTCCCTTATCCCACTCCACTATCCCACTGCCCTATCCGACTCCACTTTCCCACTTCCCTACCCCACTCCTCTAACTCACTCCCCTCCCCAACACCATTACCCCTCTCCACTCCACCATTCCCCTAACCCCCTCCCCTAGCCCACTCCGTCCCACACTCCCCTTCCCCCACTCCAGTCCACCTCTGCGCTTCCCTGCACATCTTCACTGCCCTCCCCGACCACACTCCCATCCCTCACTACCCTCACGCACACCCCTACCCCACTCCCCTACACCACTCCCCTACCCCACTCCCCTACCGTACTCCACTAGCGCACTCCACTAGCGCACTCCACTACCGCACCCCTCTCCACCACTCCCCTACCCCACTCCCAATCACCACACACAAACCCCACTCCCCTACCCACTCACCTCCCCCACTCCGCTAACCCACTCCCCTCCCCCACTCCCCTCCCCCGCTCCCCTCCCCCGCTCCCTGACATCACACCGGCTCCCCCACTCCCCTCACCCACTCCCCTCCCCCACTCCGCCCCACAACCCTCCCCCTTTCCCCTCCCCCACTCCCCTCGCCCACTCCCCTCGCCCACTCCCCTCCCCCACTCCACTCCCCCACACCCCTCGCCCACTCCACTCCCGACACTCCTCCCCCACTCCACTCCCCTCCCCCACTCCCCTCCCCCTCACCCCATCCCCACTCCCCTCCCCCACTCTCCTCCCGTCCAACACTCCACTTCCCTGCACCTCCTCATAGCCCTCCCCTACAACACTCCCATCCCCCACTCAACTCCCCAACTCTCCTGCCTCACACCCCTTCCCCACTGGCCTTCCCTCCATCTCCTCACTGCCCTCCTCAACCCAACTCCGCTACCCCACACACATCACCAACTCGACTCACCCACTCCCCTTCCCTCCACCTCCTCACTGCGCTCCCCTATCCCACTCCCCTATCCCACTCCACTATCCCACTGCCCTATCCGACTCCACTTTCCCACTTCCCTACCCCACTCCCCTAACTCACTCCCCTCCCCAACTCCACTACCCCTCTCCACTCCACCATTCCCCTAACCCCCTCCCCTAGCCAAACCCTCCCACCCTCACCTCCCCCCACTCCAGTCCACCTCTGCGCTCCCCTGCATCTCTTCACTGCCCTCCCCTAACACACTCCCATCCCCCACTACGCTCCCGCATTCCCCTACCCCACTCCCCTACCGCACTCCACCCCCCCCCCACTCCCCTACCGCACTCCCCTCCACAACTCCCCTACACCACTCCAAATCACTACACCACTCCTCTACCCCACTCCCTACCTCAACTCCCCTCCCCACTCCCCTAAACCACTCCCCTTCCCACTCCCCTCCCCACTTCCCACCCCCACTCCCCTCCCCTCCCCCCAATCCCATCCCCCACTCTCCTCCCCCACTCCGTATCCCTGCACCTCCTCACTGCCCTCCCGTACCACACTCCCCAGCACCACTCCGCTCCCCCACTCCACTCCCCCACTCCACTCCCCCACTCCACTCCCCCTCTCCCCTCCCCCACTCCCCTCACCCCCTCCCCTCCCCCACTCCTCTACCCCACCCCACTCCCCTCCCCCACTCCCCTCCCCCACTCCCCTACCCCACTCCCCTACCCCACTCCACACCCCACTCCCATACCTAACTCCCATCCACAACTCCCCTACCCCACTCACCTACACCACTCCGCTCCCCTCTCCCCTCCCCCTCTCCCCTCCCCCACTCCCCTCCCCCACTCCCGTCCCCCACTCCCCTCCCGTCCAACACTCCGCTTCCCTGCACCTCCTCACTGCCCTCCCCCACCACACTCCTAACCCCCACTCCGCTCCCCAACTCTCCTACCACACACCCCTCCCCCACTCCCCTTCCCTCCACCTCCTCACTGCCCTCCACAACCCAACTCCCCTACCCCACACACGTCCCCAACTCCAGTCACCCACTCCCCTTCCCTCTACTTCCTCACTGCGCTCCCCTATCCCACTCCACTTTCCAACTTCCCTACCCCACGCCCCTAACTCACTCCCCTCCCCAACTCCACTACCCCTCTCCACTCCACCATTCCCATGCACCCCTCCCCTAGCCACCCTCCCCTAGCCACCCCGTCCCACACACCCCTCCCCCCACACCAGTCCACCTCTGCGCTCCCCTGCACCTCTTCACTGCCCTCCCCTACCACACTCCCATCCCCCACTACGCTCCCGCATTCCCCTACCCCACTCCCCTACCCACACCCCTACCCACTCCCCTAAACCACTCCCCTTCCCCCTCCCCTTCCCCTCCCCTCCCCCACTCCCCTGCCCCAATCCCCTCCCCCACTCCCGTCCCCCACTCCCCTCTCCCACTCCCATCACAAACACCCCTACCCCACTCCCCTACTCCGCTCCCCTCCCCCACACCCCTCCCCCACACCCCTCCCCCACACCCCTCGTCAACTCCTCTCCCACACTCCCCTCCCCCACTCCCCTCCCTCACGTCCCTCCGCCACTCTCCTCCCACAATCTACTCCCTCACTCACCTCCCCAACTCCCCTCCCCTAACCCCTCCCACACTAACCTCCCACACACCCCTCCCCACTCCCCTCCCCTCCGACACTCCCCTCCGCCTCTCTCCTCCGCCACTCTCCTCCTGAACACCCCTCCCCCACTTCCCTCCCCCACCTCCTGCCCCACTCCACTCTCCTCACCCATTCCCATCCTCCACTCCCCTCCCCCACTCCCGTCCAACACTCCGCATCCCTGCACCTCCTCACTGCCCTCCCGTACCACACTCCCCTCCCCCACTCCCCTACCCTACTCTCGTACCCCACTCCACTCCCCCACTCCCATACCTCACTCCCCTTCACAACTCCCCTACCTCGCTCCCCTACCCCTCTCCCCTACCCCGCTCCCCCACTCCACTCCCCCACTCCGCACCCCCACTCCGCACCCCCACTCCTCACACCCACTCCCCTCCCCCACTACCCTTCCCAACTCCACTACCCCACTCCCATCCCCCATTCCCCTCTCCCACTCCCCTAGCCCACCCCCTCCCACACTCCCCTCCCCCCACTCCAGTCCACCTCTGCGCTTCCCTGCACCTCTTCACAGCCCTCCCCTACCACACTCCCATCCCCCACTACCCTCCCGCACTCCCCGACCCCACTCCCCGTTCGCACACCCCGGCCCCACTCCCCAGCCCCACGCCCCAGCCGCACTCCCCAAACCCCACTCCCCAAACCCCACTCCCGAAACCGAACTCCCCAAACCCCACTCCCCAAACCCCACACCCCCAACCGCACTCCCCCAACCCCACTACCCCAAACCCCACTCCCCAACCCCACACCCATCCCCCACTCCCACTCCCCTCCCCCACTCCCTGACACCACACCCGCTGCCCCACTCCCCTGCCCCACTCCCCTCACCCACTCCCTGACACCTCACCCGCTGCCCCAACCCCCTGCCCCACTCCCCTGCTCCACTCCCCTGCCCCACTCCCCTGCCCCACTCCCCTCACCCACTCCCTGACACCTCACCCGCTGCCCCACTCCCCTGCTCCACTCCCCTGCTCCACTCCCCTGCCCCACTCCCCTGCCCCACTCCGCTACCGCACTCCACTACCCCACTCCGCTACCCCACTCTGCCACCACACTCTGCTACCCCACTCCGCTACCCCACTGCACTACCCCACTCCCCTCCCACACTCCCCTCCCCTACCGCTGTCCGCTCCCCAACTTTCCTAGCCCACTCCCCTCCCCTCCACCTCCTCACTGCCTTCCACTACCCAACTCTCCTACCTCACACACCTCCCCCACTCCACTCCCCAACTCCCATTCGCTCACCTCCCCTCCCCCACTCCACTCCCCTCTCCAAGCCCCCACTCACTGACGCCACTCCCCTACCCATTCCCTGTCCCCCACTCCCCTCCCTATTCCCTGTCCCCCACTCCCCCCCCTCACTCCCCTACCGCACTCACAAACCCCTCTCCGCTCTCCCACTCCTCCACCCCACTTCCTTCCCCCTCTCCTCTCCGCAAATCCCCTTCCCCCTCCCCCTCCCCAACTCCCCTCCCCAACGCACCTCCCCCGCTCCCCTCCCCCACTCCCCTCCCCCACTCCCCTACTCCACTCCCCTCATTCCACTCCCCTCCGCCACACCCCTCGTCAACTCCCCTCCGCCACACCCCTCGTCAACTCCCCTCCCCCACTCCCCTCATCAACTCCCCTCCCCCACTCCCCTCCCACACTCCCCTACCAGTTCCCCTCACCCGCCCCCTCCCCCACTCCCCTCCCCCACTCACCTCCCCCTCTCCCCTCCCCCTCTCTCCTCCCCCTCTCTCCTCCCCCACTCTCCCCTCCCCCCCACTCTCCTCCCCCACTCTCCCCTCTCCCACTCCCCTCCGACCCAACTCCACTCCCCACTCCCCTTCCCTCCACCTCCTGACAGCACACCCCTACCAGACTCCACGACACCACTCTGCACCCCCACTCCCCTCCTCTACTCCCCTACCCCACCGCACATCCCTCCCAAACTCCCCTACCAGACGCCCTCCCCCACTCCCCTCCCCCTCTCCCCTCCCCAAATCGCCTCCCCCACTCCCCTTCCCTCCACATCCTTACAGCCCTCCTCTACTCCACTCCCCTTCAACACTCTGATCCCCCACTAGCCCCACCAATCCCCTACCCCGCTTCTCTCCAAAACTCCCCTACCCTCTCCCCACCCCCACTCACCTACACCACTTCCCTCTCCCACTCCCTGACATAACTCCCCTACCCCACTCCCCTACCCCACTCCCCTACCCCATTCCACTACCCCAGTCCCGTCGCCAATCCCCTACCTCACACCCCTCCCATACTCCCCTACCCACCTCTCCTACCCCACTCTCTTACCCCACTCCCCTTCCCTCCACCTCCTCACTGCACTCCAGTACCCAACTCCCCGACGCCACTGCCCTCCCCCACTCCCCACGACACTCCCCCACTGCCCTACCTCGCTCCATTCCCCCAGTTATCACCCCCACTACCTTACCCCACTCCCCTCTACACTCCCCTCCCAATCCCCTCCCCACCCCTGTCCCCACTTCCCTCCCCCACTACCCCACCCCACTCACCTAACACACACCCTACCCCACTCCACTCCCCCATTCCCCTCTCCCACTCCCCTTCCCTCCATCTCCTCACTGCAACCCTACCCAACTCCCCTCCCCACTCCCCTTCCCTCCACCTCCTTACAGCCCACCCCTACCACACTTCCCGACACCACACTGCACCCCCACCCCCTCCTCCACTCCCCTACCCCACTACCCCACCGCACCTCCCTCCCAAACTCCCCTACCAGACGCCCACCCCCACTCCCCTCCCCCAAACCCCTCCCCACACCCCTCCCCCACTCCCCTCCCCTACTCCCCTCCCCCACTCCCCTCCCCCACTCCCCAAGCCAACTCCCCTCCCCCACTCCCCTCCCCAACTCCCCTTCCCTCCACCTCCTTCCAGCGCTCCCCTACTCCACTCCCCTACACCACTCTGATCCCCCACTAGCCTCACCACTCCCCTCGCCCACTCCCCTCCCCAACTCCCCTTCCCTCCACCTCCTTCCAGCGCTCCCCTACTCCACTCCCCTACACCACTCTGATCCCCCACTCACCTACACCACTCCCCTAACCCACTCCCTGTCCCCCACTCTCCTCCCCCACTCCCCTCCCCAACTCCCCTCACCCAGTCTCCTCCCACACTCCCCTCCCTCACTCCCCTACAACTCTAACCTCCCCCACTCCCCTCCGCACTCCCCTCCGCACTCCCCTCCCCACTCCCCTCCCCCACTCCCCTCCCCCACTCCCCTCCTCACTCACTTCCCACACTAACCTTCCCCACTCGCTCCCCCACGCCCCTCCCCACTCACCTCCCACACTAACCTCCCCCACTCGTCTCCCCACTCCCCTCCCCACTCCCCTCCCGCTCTTGCCTCCCCCAATCCCCTCCCCCACTCCCAACTCCCCTCCCCACTCCCCTCACTCACTAATCTCCCCCACTCCCCTCCCACACTAACCTCCCCCACTCCCCTCCCAACTCCCCAACCGCACTCCCCTCCACAACACCCCTACCCCTCTCCCCTACCCCAAACCCGACCCCACACCCCTACCCCACACCCCTACCCTACTCCCCTACCCCAGTCCACTACCCCAGTCCCATCGCCAATCTCCTCTCTCACACCCCTCCCATACTCCCATACACACCTCTCCTACCCCACTCCCCTCCCCACTCCCCTCCCCACTTCCATCCCCCACTTCCCTCCCCCACTCCCCTCCCCTTTCTCCTAACTCACTCCCCACCCCATACCCATACATCACTCCCCTCCCCCACTGCCCTACCTCACTCCACTCCCCCAGTTAACGCACCCACTACCTTACCCCACTCCCCTCCCCACTCCACTCCAAACGTCCCTCCCCCACTCCCCTCCCCATTCCCCAACCTCACTCACCACCCCATACCCATACCTCAATCCCCTCTCCCACTCCCCTTCCCTCCATCTCCTCACTGCCTCCCTACCAAACCCCCCTCCTCACTCCCCTTCCCTCCACCTCCGAACAGCACACCCCGACCACACTCCCCGACACCACTCTGCACCCCCACCCCCTCCTCCACTCCACTACCCCACTATCCCACTGCACTTCCCTCCCAAACTCCCCTACCAGACGCCCTCACCCACGCCCCTCCCCCAGGCCCCTCTCCCACGCCCCTCTCCCACTCTGCTCCCCAACTGTCCTCCCCAACTCCCATCCCCCACTATCCTCCCCACCCCAACTCCCCTACCACAATGCCCTACACCACGCCCCTCCCCAACTCCCCTCCCCAACTGTCCTTCCCTCCACCTCCTTACATCCCTCCCCTACTCCACTCCCCTACACCACTCCCGTACCCTCTCCCCACACCACTCACCTACACCACTCCACTAACCCACTCCCTGTCCCCAATCCCCTCCCTCACCCCACTCCCCCACTCACCTCCCCAACACCCATCACTCACTCCCCTACAAACTACGCTCCCCAACTCCACTACCGCACTGCCCTCCACCACTCCCCGCCACAACTCCCCTCCCCCACTCCACAGCTCCCCCACCCACTCCCCGCCCCCACTGCCCTACCTCACTCCACTCACCCAGTTGCCGCCCCCACTACCATGCCCCACTCCCCTCCCCACTCCCTTCCCCCACTCGCCTCCCCATACCCCTACCTCACTTCACTCCCCCACTCCCCTACCCCACTCACATAACACACACCCCTCCCCCACTCCCCTCCCCCATTCCCCTCTCCAACCCCCTTCCCTCCATCTCCTCACTGCCCCACTACCCAAATCCCCTCCCCACTCCCCTTCCCTCCACTTCCTTTCAGCCCACCCCTACCACACTCCCCGACACCACTCTGCACCCCCACCCCCTCCTCCACTCCCCTACCCCACTACCCCACCGCACTTCCCTCCCAAACTCCCCTACCAGACGCCCTCCCCCACTCCCCTCCCCCACACCCATCCCCACACCCCTTCCCCACTCCCCCACTCCCCTCGCCCACTCCCCTCCCCCCCTCCCCCTCCCCCACACTCCTCACCCACTACCCTACCGCTATGGCCTACCCCACGCCCCTCCACAACTCCCCTCCCCAACTCCCCTTCCCTCCATCTCCTGACAGTCCTCCCCTACTCCACTCCCCTACAGCACTCTGCTCCCCCACTAGCCCCACCACTCCCCTACCCCACTCCCCTCCAAAACTCCCATAACCTCTCCCCACCCCCACTCACCTACACCACTCCCCTAACCCACTCCCTGTCCCTCAATCCATTCCCTGACTACCCAAACCCCACTCGCCTCCCCCACGCACCTCCCCAACTCCCCTCCTCCACACCTCGACCCCACTCTCCACCCCTCTCCTCGAGGCAATACCCCTCCCCACACCTCGCCCCACTCCCTGCCTCCACTCCCCCACCCCACACTCCCCTCCCCCACTCCCCTCCACCACTCCCCTCCCCCACTCCCCTCCCCCGCTCCCCTCCTAAACTCCCCTCCCCCACACCCCTCCTCAACTCCCCTAACTCCCCTTCCCCACTCAACTCCCCTACCACGCACTCTTCCCCACACTCCTCCCCACACCTCTCCCCTACTCCCCACTCCCACTCCCCTCCCCCACTCCCCTCCCCACTGCCCTCCACCAAATCCCCCACCACACTCCCCTCCCACACTCCCCTCCCCCAAATCCCCTGCCCCAATTCCCCTACCGCACTCCCATCCCCCACTCCCATCCCCCACTACCCTCCCCAACTACCCTCTCCCACTACCCTCTCCCACTCCACTGCCCCACTCCACTCCCCCACTCCACTCCCCCACTCCACACCCCCACTTCACTCCCCCCTCCCCACCCCCACTCTCCTCCCCCACTGCCCACCCCCACTCCTCACCCCCACTCCACACGCCCACTCCCCTCCCCACTCCCCTCCCGCACTCTCCTCCTCCACTCTCCTCCCTACTCTCCTCCTCCACTCTCCTCCCGAACTCTCCTCCCCCACTCCCCTCCCCCACTCTCCTCCTCCACTCTCCTCCCCACTCTCCTCCCAAACTCTCCTCCCCCACTCCCCTCACCTAATCCCCTACCCCACTCCAATACGCCACTCCCCTACTGCGCTCCACTCCCCCACACCCCTCCTCAACTCCCCTCCCTCACTCCCCTAACCCACTACCCTCTCCAACACTTCTCCCCCACTCCCCTCCCCCACTCCCCTCCCCCACTCCCCCACTTCCCCACTCCCCTCCCACACTAACCTCCCCCACATTCCTCCCCACTGTCCTCCCCCACTCCCCTACCCCAAATCCCCTACCCCAAATCCCCTACCCCAAATCCCCGACTCAAATCCCCTCCCCCAAATCCCCTACACCAAATCCCTACCCCCAAATCCCCTCCCCCAAATCCCCTCTCCCAAATCCCCTCCCCCACTCCACTCGCATACCGCACTCCCCTCCACAACTCCCCTTCCCTCCACCTCCTCACTGCCCTCCTCAATACAACTCCCCTACCCCACACACATCACCCACTCCACTCACCCACTCCCCTTCCCTCCACCTCCTCACTGCGCTCCCCTATCCCACTCCCCTATCCCACTCCACTATCCCACTGCCCTATCCGACTCCACTTTCCCACTTCCCTACCCCACTCCTCTAACTCACTCCCCTCCCCAACACCATTACCCCTCTCCACTCCACCATTCCCCTAACCCCCTCCCCTAGCCCACTCCGTCCCACACTCCCCTTCCCCCACTCCAGTCCACCTCTGCGCTTCCCTGCACATCTTCACTGCCCTCCCCGACCACACTCCCATCCCTCACTACCCTCACGCACACCCCTACCCCACTCCCCTACACCACTCCCCTACCCCACTCCCCTACCGTACTCCACTAGCGCACTCCACTAGCGCACTCCACTACCGCACCCCTCTCCACCACTCCCCTACCCCACTCCCAATCACCACACACCAACCCCACTCCCCTACCCACTCACCTCCCCCACTCCGCTAACCCACTCCCCTCCCCCACTCCCCTCCCCCGCTCCCCTCCCCCGCTCCCCTCCCCCGCTCCCTGACATCACACCGGCTCCCCCACTCCCCTCACCCACTCCCCTCCCCCACTCCGCCCCACAACCCTCCTCCTTTCCCCTCCCCCACTCCCCTCGCCCACTCCCCTCGCCCACTCCCCTCCCCCACTCCACTCCCCCCACCCCTCGCCCACTCCACTCCCGACACTCCTCCCCCACTCCACTCCCCTCCCCCACTCCCCTCCCCCTCACCCAACCCCCACTCCCCTCCCCCACTCTCCTCCCGTCCAACACTCCACTTCCCTGCACCTCCTCATAGCCCTCCCCAACAACACTCCCATCCCCCACTCCGCTCCCCAACTCTCCTGCCTCACACCCCTTCCCCACTGCCCTTCCCTCCATCTCCTCACTGCCCTCCTCAACCCAACTCCGCTACCCCACACACCTCACCAACTCGACTCACCCACTCCCCTTCCCTCCACCTCCTCACTGCGCTCCCCTATCCCACTCCCCTATCCCACTCCACTATCCCACTGCCCTATCCGACTCCACTTTCCCACTTCCCTACCCCACTCCTCTAACTCACTCCCCTCCCCAACACCATTACCCCTCTCCACTCCACCATTCCCCTAACCCCCTCCCCTAGCCCACTCCGTCCCACACTCCCCTTCTCCCACTCCAGTCCACCTCTGCGCTTCCCTGCACATCTTCACTGCCCTCCCCGACCACACTCCCATCCCTCACTACCCTCACGCACACCCCTACCCCACTCCCCTACACCACTCCCCTACCCCACTCCCCTACCGTACTCCACTAGCGCACTCCACTAGCGCACTCCACTACCGCACCCCTCTCCACCACTCCCCTACCCCACTCCCAATCACCACACACCAACCCCACTCCCCTACCCACTCACCTCGCCCACTCCGCTAACCCACTCCCCTCCCCCACTCCCCTCCCCCGCTCCCCTCCCCCGCTCCCCTCCCCCGCTCCCTGACACCACACCGGCTCCCCCACTCCCCTCGCCCACTCCCCTCCCCCACTCCACTCCCCCACACCCCTCGCCCACTCCACTCCCGACACTCCTCCCCCACTCCACTCCCCTCCCCCACTCCCCTCCCCCTCACCCCACCCCCACTCCCCTCCCCCACTCTCCTCCCGTCCAACACTCCACTTCCCTGCACCTCCTCATAGCCCTCCCCTACAACACTCCCATCCCCCACTCCGCTCCCCAACTCTCCTGCCTCACACCCCTTCCCCACTGCCCTTCCCTCCATCTCCTCACTGCCCTCCTCAACCCAACTCCGCTACCCCACACACCTCACCAACTCGACTCACCCACTCCTCTTCCCTCCACCTCCTCACTGCGCTCCCCTATCCCACTCCCCTATCCCACTCCACTATCCCACTGCCCTATCCGACTCCACTTTCCCACTTCCCTACCCCACTCCCCTAACTCACTCCCCTCCCCAACTCCACTACCCCTCTCCACTCCACCATTCCCCTAACCCCCTCCCCGAGACAAACCCTCCCACACTCACCTCCCCCCACTCCAGTCCACCTCTGCGCTCCCCTGCATCTCTTCACTGCCCTCCCCTAACACACTCCCATCCCCCACTACGCTCCCGCATTCCCCTACCCCACTCCCCTACCGCACTTCACCCCCCCACTCCCCTACTGCACTCCCCTCCACAACTCCCCTACACCACTCCAAATCACTACACCACTCCTCTCCCCCACTCCCTACCTCAACTCCCCTCCCCACTCCCCTAAACCACTCCCCTTCCCACTCCCCTCCCCACTTCCCTCCCCCACTCCCCTCCCTCACGCCCTCCGTCACACTCCTACCACACTCTACTCCCTCACTCACCTCCCCAACTCCCCTCCCCCGCTCCCCTCCCACACTAACCTTCCACACACCGCTTCCCACTCCCCTCCCCTCCGACACTCCCCTCGCCCTCTCTCCACCGGCACTTTCCTCCCGAACACCCATCCCCCACTTCCTTGCCCCACTCCCCTACTCCAATCTCGTACCCCACTCCACTCCCCCACTCTCGTACCCCACTCCACTCCCCCACTCCCATACCTCACTCCCCTCCACAACTCCCCTACCCCGCTCCCCTACCCCACTCCCCCACTCCCCCACTCCTCACCCCCACTCCGCACCCCCACTCCCCACTCCCCTCATCCACTACCCTAACCAACTCCAGTACCCCACTCCCATCCCCCATTCCCCTACCCCACTCCCCTACCCCACTCCCCTCCCCCACTCCCCTACCCCACTCCCCTACCCCACTCCCCTATCGCACTCCCCTTCCGCACTCCCCTTCACATCTCCCCGATCCCACTCCCCGACCCCACTCCCCAGCCCCACGCCCCAGCCCCACGTCCCAGCCCCACTCCCCCAACCCCACTCCCCCAACCCCACTCCCCCAACCCCACTCCCCAACCCCACTCCCTGACACCACACCCGCTGCCCCACTCCCCTTCCCCACTCCCCTCCCCCACTCCCCTCCCCTGCCCCAGTCCCCTGCTCCACTCCCCTGCTCCACTCCCCTGCTCCACTCCCATGCCCCACTCACATGCACGACTCCCCTGCCCCACTCCCCTGCCCCACTCTGCTACCCCACTCTGCTACCCCACTCCGCACCCCCACTCCGCTCCCCACATTCACCTCCCCTATCGCAGTCCACTCCCCAACATTCCTAGCCACTCCCCTCCCCTCCACCTCCTCACTGCCTTCCACTACCCAACTCTCCTACCTCACACACCTCCCCCACTCCACTCCACAACTCCCATTCCCTCCACACCCCTCCCCCACTCCACTCCCCTCTCCAGGCCCCCACTCACTGACGCCACTCCCCTACCCATTCCCTGTCCCTCACCCCCCACCCTCACTCCCCTACCGCTCTCACAAACCCCACTCCCCTCTCCCACTCCTCCACCCCAACTCCCCTCCCCAACTCCCCTCCCCAACGCCCCTCCCTCGCTCCCCTCCCCCGTCCCCTCCGCCACTTCCCTCCCCCGCTCCCCTCCCCCACTCCCCTCCCCCACACCCCTCGTCAACTCCCCTCCCCCACTCCCCTCCCACACTATCCTCCCCCACTCCCCTACTCCGCTCCCGTAACCCACTCCCCTCCCCCACACCCCTCATCAACCCCCTCCCCCACTCCCCTCCCCCACTCCCCTCCCCAACTCCCTTCCGCCACTCTCCTCCCACACTCTACTCCCTCTCTCACCTCCCCAGATCCCCTCCCTGCTCCACTCCCCCGCTCCCCTCCCCCGCTCCCCTCCCACACTAACCTCTCCCACACCCCTCCGCACTCCACTCCCCTCAGACACTCCCCTCCCCCTCCCTCCTCTGCCACGCTCCTCCCCAACACCCCTCCCCAACTCCCCTCCCCCACTCCCCTCCCCCACCCCCTCCCCTGCTCCACTCCCCTACACAACTCTCCTCCCCCACTCTACTCCCCCACTCTCCTCCCCCACTCCCCTCCCCCATTCCCCTACACAACTCTCCTCCCCCACTCCGCATCCCTGCACCTTCTCACTGCCCTCCCGTACCACACTCCTCACCCCCACTGCACTCCCCCACTCTACTCCCCCACTCCACTCCCCCACTCCACACCCCCACTCCCCATACCCCTTCCCCTCCACCACTCCTCTACCCCACCCCACTCCCCTCCCCCACTCCCCTCCCCACTCCCCTACCCCACTCCCCTCCCCCACTCCACACCCCCACTCCCATACCTAACTCCCATCCACAACTCCCCTACCCCACTCCCCTACCCCACGCCGCTCCCCAAATCCGCTCCCCCACTCCACTCCCTACACCCCTCCCCAACTCTCCTACCTCACACCCCTCCCCCACTCCCCTTCCCTCCACCTCCTCACTGCCCTCCACAACCCAACTCCCCTACCCCACATACGTCCCCAACTCCAGTCACCCACTTCCCTTCCCTCCACCTCATCACTGCACTCCCCAATCCCATTCCCCTATCCCACTCCCCTAGCCCACCCCGTCCCACACTCCCCTTCTCCCACTCCAGTCCACCTCTGTGCTTCCCTGCACCTCTTCACTGCCCTCCCCTACCACACTCCCATCCCTCACTACCCTCACACACACCCCTACCCCACTCCCCTACACCACTCCCCTACCCCACTCCCCTACACCACTCCCCTACCCCACTCCCCTACCGTACTCCACTAGCGCACTCCACTCCCGCACTCCCCTCCACCAATCCCTTACCCCACTCCCCATCACCACACAACAAACCCACTCCCCTACCCCACTCACCTCCCCCACTCCGCTAACCCACTCCCCTCCCCCGCTCCCCTCCCCCGCTCCCCTCCCCCGCTCCCCTCCCACGCTCCCCTCCCCCACTCCCTGAAACCACACCGGCTCCCCCACTCCCCTCCCCCTTCCCCTCCCCCACTCCCCTCGCCCACTCCCCTCGCCCACTCCCCTCCCCCACTCCCCTCCCCCACTCCACTCCCCCACACCCCTCGCCCACTCCACTCCCGACACTCCTCCCCCACTCCCCTCCCCTCCCCCTCACCCCTCCCCCACTCCCGTCCCCCACTCCCCTCCCGTCCAACACTCCGCTTCCCTGCACCTCCTCACTGCCCTCCCCTACCACACTCCCATCCCCCACTCCGCTCCCCAACTCTCCTACCTCACACCCCTCCCCCACTCCCCTTCCCTCCACCTCCTCACTGCCCTCCTCAACCCAACTCCCCTACCCCACACACTTCCCCAACTCGACTCACCCACTCCCCTTCCCTCCACCTCCTCACTGCGCTCCCCGATCCCACTCCCCTATCCCACTCCCCTATCCCACTCCCCTATCTCACTCGACTATCCCACTGCCCTATCCGACACCACTTTCCCACTTCCCTACCCCACTCCCCTAACTCACTCCCCTCCCCAACTCCACTATCCCTCTCCACTCCACCATTCCCCTAACCCCCTCCCCTAGCCAACCCCTCCCACACTCCCCTCCCCCCACTCCAGTCCACCTCTGCGCTCCCCTGCATCTCTTCACTGCCCTCACCAACACACTCCCACCCCCCACTACGCTCCCGCATTCCCCTACCCCACTCCCCTACCGCACTCCACGCCCCCACTCCCCTACACCACTCCAAATCACCACACCACTCCTTTCCCCCACTCCCTAACTCAACTCCCCTCCCCACTCCCCTAAACCACTCCCCTTCCCACTCCCCTCCCCCACCCCCTCCCCCACTCCCCTCCCCCACTTCCATCACAAACTCCCCTACCCCACTCCCCTACTCCGCTCCTCTTCACCACACCCCTCCCTCACATCCCTCCCCCACACTCCTCCCCCACACCCCTCGTCAACTCCACTCCCACACTCCCCTCCCCCAGTCCCCTCCACCACTCCCCTCCCTCACGCCCTCCGCCACTCTCCTACCACACTCTACTCCCTCACTCACCTCCCCAACTCCACGCCCCCGCTCCCCTCCCACACTCTCCTCCCGAACACCCCTCCCCCACTCCCCTCCCCCAGCCCCTCCCCCACTCCACTCTCCTCACCCACTCCCATCCCCCTCTCCCCTCCTCCACTCCTGTCCACCACTCTGCATCCCTGCACCTCCTCACTGCCCTCCCGTACCACACTCCCCTCCCCCACTCCCCTACTCCAATCTCATACCCCACTCCACTCCCCCATTCTCGTACCCTACTCCACTCCCCCACTCCCATACCTCACTCCCCTCCACAACTCCCCTACCCCGCTCCCCTACCCCACTCCCCCACTCCCCCACTCCGCTCCCCCACTCCGCACACCCACTCCCCACCCTACTCCCCTCACCCACGACCCTACCCAACTCCACTACCCCACTCCCATCCCCCATTCCCCTCCCCCACTCCCCTACCCCACTCCCCTACCGCACACCACTACCGCTCTCCACTCCCCCACTCCCCTATCGCACTCCTCTCCACATCTCCCCGATCCCACTCCCCGACCCCACTCCCGACCCCACTACCCGACCCCACTCCCCGACCCCACTCCCCAACCCCACTCCCCTCACCCACTCCCTGACATCACACCCGCTGCCCCACTCCCCTTCCCCAGTCCCCTGCCCCAGTCCCCTGCCCCAGTCCCCTGCCCCAGTCCCCTGCTCCACTCCCCTGACCCACTCCCCTGCCCCACTCCGCTACCCCACCCTGCTACCCCACTCCGCTACCCCACTCCGCTCCCCCACTCCCCTCCCCTCCCGCTGTCCGCTCCCCAACTTTCCTAGCCCACTCCCCTCCCCTCCACCTCCTCACTGCCTTCCACTACCCAACTCTCCTACCTGACACACCTCCCCCACTCCACTCCCCAACTCCCATTCCCTCCACTCCCCTCCCCCACCCAACTCATCTCACCAAGCCCCCACTCACTGACGCCACTCCCCTACCCATTCCCTGTCCCCCACTCCCCTCCCTATTCCCTGTCCCCCACTCCCCTCCCTCACTCCCCTACCGCTCTCACAAACCCCACTCCCCTCTTCCACTCCTCCACCCCACTCCCTGCCCCCTCTCCTCTCCACAAATCCCCTTCCCCCTCCCCCTCCCCAACTCCCCTCCCCAACGCCCCTCCCTCGCTCCCCTCCCCCACACCCATCGTCAACTCCCCTCCCCCACTCCCCTCCCCCACTCCCCTCCCCCACTCCCGTAACCCACTCCCCTCCCCCACACCCCTCGTCAACCCCCATCCCCCACTCCACTCCCCCACTCCCCTACTCTCTCCCCTCCCCCACTCCCTTCCCCAACTCCCTTCCGCCACTCTCCTCCCACACTCTACTCCCTCTCTCACCTCCCCAGATCCCCTCCCCCGCTCCCCTCCCACACTAACCTCCCCCACACCCCTCCGCACTCCGCTCCCCTCCGACACTCCCCTCCCCCTCTCCCCTCCGACACTCCCCTCCCCCTCTCCCCTCCCCCACTCCCCTCCTCCACCCCCTCCCCTGCTCCACTCCCCTACACAACTCTCTTCCCCACTCTCCTCCCCCACTCCCCTCCCCCACTCCCCTCCCCCACTCCCCTCCCCTCCCCCCACTCCCCTCCCCCACTCTCCTCCCCCACTCCGTATCCCTGCACCTCATCACTGCCCTCCCGTACCACACTCCTCACCACCACTCCACTCCCCCACTCCACTCCCCCACTCCACTCCCCCACTCCACTCCCCCTCTCCCCTCTCCCACTCCCCTCACCCCCTCCCCTCCCCCACTCCTCTACCCCACCCCACTCCCCTCCCCCACTCCCCTCCCCCACTCCCCTACCCCACTCCCCTCGCCCACTCCACACCCCACTCCCATACCTAACTCCCATCCACAACTCCCCTACCCCACTCCCCTACACCACTCCGCTCCCCTCTCATCTCCCCCTCTCCCCTCCCCCACTCCCCTCCCCCACTCCCGTCCCCCACTCCCCTGCCGTCCAACACTCCGCTTCCCTGCACCTCCTCACTGCCCTCCCCCACCACACTCCTAACCCCCACTCCGTCCCCAACTCTCCTACCACACACCCCTCCCCCACTCCCCTTCCCTCCACCTCCTCACTGCCCTCCACAACCCAACTCCCCTACCCCACACACGTCCCCAACTCCAGTCACCCACTCCCCTTCCCTCCACCTCCTCACTGCGCTCCCCTATCCCACACCACTTTCCAACTTCCCTACCCCACGCCCCTAACTCACTCCCCTCCCCAACTCCACTACCCCTCTCCACTCCACCATTCCCATACCCCCCTCCCCTAGCCACCCTCCCCTAGCCACCCCGTCCCACACACCCCTCCCCCCACTCCAGTCCACCTCTGCGCTCCCCTGCACCTCTTCACTGCCCTCCCCTACCACACTCCCATCCCCCACTACGCTCCCGCATTCCCCTACCCCACTCCCCTACCGCACTCCCTACCTCAACTCCCCTACCCACACCCCTACCCACTCCCCTAAACCACTCCCCTTCCCCCTCCCCTTCCCCTCCCCTCCCCCACTCCCCTGCCCCAATCCCCTCCCCCACTCCCGTCCCCCACTCCCCTCCCCCACTCCCATCACAATCACCCCTCCCCCACACCACTCCCCCACACCCCTCGTCAACTCCTCTCCCACACTCCCCTCCCCCACTCCCCTCCCTCACGTCCCTCCGCCACTCTCCTACCACAATCTACTCCCTCACTCACCTCCCCAACTCCCCTCCCCTAACCCCTCCCACACTAACCTCCCACACACCCCTCCCCACTCCCGTCCCCTCCGACACTCCCCTTCGCCTCTCTCCTCCGCCACTCTCCTCCTGAACACCCCTCCCCCACTTCCCTCCCCCACCTCCTGCCCCACTCCACTCTCCTCACCCATTCCCATCCTCCACTCCCCTCCCCCACTCCCGTCCAACACTCCGCATCCCTGCACCTCCTCACTGCCCTCCCGTACCACACTCCCCTCCCCCACTCCCCTACCCTACTCTCGTACCCCACTCCACTCCCCCACTCCCATACCTCACTCCCCTT
Organism: Heterodontus francisci; assembly: GCF_036365525.1. Taxonomy (NCBI): domain Eukaryota; kingdom Metazoa; phylum Chordata; class Chondrichthyes; order Heterodontiformes; family Heterodontidae; genus Heterodontus; species Heterodontus francisci. Next base: position 936,088 of record NW_027140520.1, read on the forward strand.
CACAACTCCCCTACCTCGCTCCCCTACCTCTCTCCCCTACCCCGCTCCCCCACTCCGCTCCCCCACTCCGCACCCCCACTCCGCACCCCCACTCCCCACTACCACTCCCCTCCCCCACTACCCTTCCCAACTCCACTACCCCACTCCCATTCCCCATTCCCCTCTCCCACTCCCCTAGCCCACCCCCTCCCACACTCCCCTCCCCCCACTCCAGTCCACCTCTGCGCTTCCCTGCACCTCTTCACAGCCCTCCCCTACCACACTCCCATCCCCCACTACCCTCCCGCACTCCCCGACCCCACTCCCCAGCCCCACGCCCCAGCCGCACTCCCCAAACCCCACTCCCCAAACCCCACTCCCGAAACCGAACTCCCCAAACCCCACTCCCCAAACCCCACACCCCCAACCGCACTCCCCCAACCCCACTACCCCAAACCCCACTACCCAACCCCATTCCCCTCCCCCACTCCCACTCCCCTCCCCCACTCCCTGACACCACACCCGCTGCCCCACTCCCCTGCCCCACTCCCCTCACCCACTCCCTGACACCTCACCCGCTGCCCCAACCCCCTGCCCCACTCCCCTGCTCCACTCCCCTGCCCCACTCCCCTGCCCCACTCCGCTATCGCACTCCACTACCCCACTCCGCTACCCCACTCTGCCACCCCACTCTGCTACCCCACTCCGCTACCCCACTGCGCTACCTCACTCCGCTCCCCCACTCCCCTGCCCTACCGCTGTCCGCTCCCCAACTTTCCTAGCCCACTCCCCTCCCCTCCACCTCCTCACTGCCTTCCACTACCCAACTCTCCTACCTCACACACCTCCCCCACTCCACTCCCCAACTCCCATTCGCTCCACTCCCCTCCCCCACTCCACTCCCCTCTCCAAGCCCCCACTCACTGACGCCACTCCCCTACCCATTCCCTGTCCCCCACTCCCCTCCCTATTCCCTGTCCCCCACTCCCCTCCCTCACTCCCCTACCGCTCTCACAAACCCCTCTCCGCTCTCCCACTCCTCCACCCCACTCCCTTCCCCCTCTCCTCTCCGCAAATCCCCTTCCCCCTCCCCCTCCCCAACTCCCCTCCCCAACGCACCTCCCCCGCTCCCCTCCCCCACTCCCCTCCCCCGCACCACTCGTCAACTCCCCTCCCCCACTCCCCTCCCCCACTCCCTTACTCCACTCCCCTCATTCCACTCCCCTCCGCCACGCCCCTCGTCAACTCCCCTCCGCCACACCCCTCGTCAACTCCCCTCCCCCACTCCCATCATCCACTCCCCTCCCCCACTCCCCTCCCACACTCCCCTACCAGCTCCCCATCCCGCCCCCTCCCCCACTCCCCTCCCCCACTCAGCTCCCCCTCTCCCCTCCCCCTCTCTCCTCCCCCTCTCTCCTCCCCCACTCTCCCCTCCCCCCCACTCTCCTCCCCCACTCTCCCCTCTCCCACTCCCCTCTGACCCAACTCCACTCCCCACTCCCCTTCCCTCCACCTCCTGACAGCACAACCCTACCAGACTCCACGACACCACTCTGCACCCCCACTCCCCTCCTCTACTCCCCTACCCCACCGCACATCCCTCCCAAACTCCCCTACCAGACGCCCTCCCCCACTCCCCTCCCCTCCCCCACTCCCCTCCCCCTCTCCCCTCCCCAAATCGCCTCCCCCAGTCCCATTACCAAATCGCCTCCCCCAGTCCCCTTACCAAATCGCCTCCCCCACTCCCCTTCCCTCCACCTCCTTACAGCCCTCCTCTACTCCACTCCCCTTCAACACTCTGATCCCCCACTAGCCCCACCAATCCCCTACCCCGCTTCTCTCCAAAACTCCCCTACCCTCTCCCCACCCCCACTCACCTACACCACTTCCCTCTCCCACTCCCTGACATAACTCCCCTACCCCACTCCCCTACCCCATTCCACTACCCCAGTCCCGTCGCCAATCCCCTACCTCACACCCCTCCCATACTCCCCTACCCACCTCTCCTACCCCACTCTCTTACCCCACTCCCCTTCCCTCCACCTCCTCACTGCACTCCAGTACCCAACTCCCCGACGCCACTGCCCTCCCCCACTCCCCACGACACTTCCCCACTGCCCTACCTCGCTCCATTCCCCCAGTTATCACCCCCACTACCTTACCCCACTCCCCTCCACACTCCCCTCCCCAATCCCCTCCCCACCCCCGTATCCACTTCCCTCCCCCACTACCCAACCCCACTCACCTAACACACACCCTCCCCCACTCCACTCCCCCATTCCCCTCTCCCACTCCCCTTCCCTCCATCTCCTCACTGCACCCCTACCCAACTCCCCTCCCCACTCCCCTTCCCTCCACCTCCTTACAGCCCACCCCTACCACACTTCCCGACACCACACTGCACCCCCACCCCCTCCTCCACTCCCCTACCCCACTACCCCACCGCACCTCCCTCCCAAACTCCCCTACCAGACGCCCACCCCCACTCCCCTCCCCCAAACCCCTCCCCACACCCCTCCCCCACTCCCCTCCCCTACTCCCCTCCCCCACTCCCCTCCCCCACTCCCCTCCCCCACTCCCCTCCCCAACTCCCCTTCCCTCCACCTCCTTCCAGCGCTCCCCTACTCCACTCCCCTACACCACTCTGATCCCCCACTAGCCTCACCACTCCCCTACCCTACTCCTCTCCAAAACTCCCATACCCTCTCCCCACCCCCACTCACCTACACCACTCCCCTAACCCACTCCCTGTCCCCCACTCTCCTCCCCCACTCCCCTCCCCAACTCCCCTCACCCAGTCTCCTCCCACACTCCCCTCCCTCACTCCCCTCCAACTCCCCTACAACTCTAACCTCCCCCACTCCCCTCCGCACTCCCCTCCGCACTCCCCTCCCCACTCCCCTCCCCCACTCCCCTCCCCCACTCCCCTCCTCACTCACTTCCCACACTAACCTTCCCCACTCGCTCCCCCACGCCCCTCCCGACTCACCTCCCACACTAACCTCCCCCACTCGCCTCCCCACTCCCCTCCCCACTCCCCTCCCGCTCTTGCCTCCCCCAATCCCCTCCCCCACTCCCAACTCCCCTCCCCCACTCCCCTCACTCACTAATCTCCCCCACTCCCCTCCCACTCTAACCTCCCCCACTCCCCTCCCAACTCCCCTCGTCCACTCCGCTACCCCACTCCGCTTACCTCCACATCCTCACTGCACGACTCCACCACACTCCCATCCCCCACTACCCTCCCCCACTACCCTCCCCCACTCCACAACCGCACTCCCCTCCACAACACCCCTACCCCTCTCCCCTACCCCAAACCCGACCCCACACCCCTACCCCACACCCCTACCCTACTCCCCTACCCCAGTCCACTACCCCAGTCCCATCGCGAATCTCCTCTCTCACACCCCTCACATACTCCCATACCCACCTCTCCTACCCCACTCCCCTCCCCACTCCCCTCCCCACTTCCATCCCCCACTTCCCTCCCCCACTCCCCTCCCCTTTCTCCTACCTCACTCCCCACCCCATACCCATACCCCACTCCCCTCCCCCACTGCCCTACCTCACTCCACTCCCCCAGTTAACGCACCCACTACCTTACCCCACTCCCCTCCCCACTCCACTCCAAACGTTCCTCCCCCACTCCCCTCCCCATTCCCTTACCTCACTCACCACCCCATACCCATACCTCAATCCCCTCTCCCACTCCCCTTCCCTCCATCTCCTCACTGCCCCCCTACCAAACCCATCTCCTCACTCCCCTTCCCTCCACCTCCGAACAGCACACCCCGACCACACTCCCCGACACCACTCTGCACCCCCACCCCCTCCTCCACTCCACTACCCCACTACCCCACTGCACTTCCCTCCCAAACTCCCCTACCAGACGCCCTCACCCACGCCCCTCCCCCAGGCCCCTCTCCCACGCCCCTCTCCCACTCTGCTCCCCAACTGTCCTCCCCAACTCCCATCCCCCACTATCCTCCCCTCCCCAACTCCCCTACCACAATGCCCTACACCACGCCCCTCCCCAACTCCCCTCCCCAACTGTCCTTCCCTCCACCTCCTTACATCCCTCCCCTACTCCACTCCCCTACACCACTCCCGTTCCCTCTCCCCACACCACTCACCTACACCACTCCACTAACCCACTCCCTGTCCCCAATCCCCTGTCTCACCCCACTCCCCCACTCACCTCCCCAACACCCATCACTCACTCCCCTACAAACTACGCTCCCCAACTCCACTACCGCTATGCCCTCCACCACTCCCCGCCACAACTCCCCTCCCCCACTCCACAGCTCCCCTACCCACTCCCAGCCCCCACTGCCCTACCTCACCACACTCACCCAGTTACCGCCCCCACTACCTTGCCCCACTCCCCTCCCCACTCCCTTCCCCCACTCGCCTCCCCATACCCCTACCTCACTTCACTCCCCCACTCCCCTACCCCACTCACATAACACACACCCCTCCCCCACTCCCCTCCCCCATTCCCCTCTCCAACCCCCTTCCCTCCATCTCCTCACTGCCCCACTACCCAAATCCCCTCCCCACTCCCCTTCCCTCCACCGCCTTTCAGCCCACCCCTACCACACTCCCCGACACCACTCTGCACCCCCACCCCCTCCTCCACTCCCCTACCCCACTACCCCACCGCACTTCCCTCCCAAACTCCCCTACCAGACGCCCTCCCCCACTCCCCTCCCCCACACCCATCCCCACACCCCTTCCCCACTCCCCCACTCCCCTCGCCCACTCCCCTCCCCCTCCCCCACACCCCTCACCCACTACCCTACCGCTATGGCCTACCCCACGCCCCTCCACAACTCCCCTCCCCAACTCCCCTTCCCTCCATCTCCTGACAGTCCTCCCCTACTCCACTCCCCTACAGCACTCTTCTCCCCCACTAGCCCCACCACTCCCCTACCCCACACCCCTCCAAAACTCCCATAACCTCTCCCCACCCCCACTCACCTACACCACTCCCCTAACCCACTCCCTGTCCCTCAATCCATTCCCTGACTACCCAAACCCCACTCGCCTCCCCCACGCACCTCCCCAACTCCCCTCCTCCACACCTCGACCCCACTCTCCACCCCTCTCCTCGAGGCAACACCCCTCCCCCACACCTCGCCCCACTCCCTTCCTCAACTCCCCCACCCCACACTCCCCTCCCCCACTCCCCTCCACCACTCCCCTCCCCCACTCCCCTCCCCCACTCCCCTCCTAAACTCCCATCCCCCACACCCCTCCTCAACTCCCCTAACTCCCCTTCCCCACTCAACTCCCCTACCACGCACTCTTCCCCACACTCCTCCCCACACCCCTCCCCTACTCCCCACTCCCACTCCCCTCCCCCACTCCCCTCCCCACTGCCCTCCACCAAATCCCCCACCACACTCCCCTCCCACACTCCCCTCCCCCAAATCCCCTGCCCCAATTCCCCTACCGCACTCCCATCCCCCACTCCCATCCCCCACTACCCTCCCCAACTACCCTCCCCCACTACCCTCTCCTACTCCACTGCCCCACTCCACTCCCCCACTTCACTCCCCGCTCCCCACTCCCACTCTCCTCCCCCACTCCCCACACCCACTCCTCACCCCCACTCCACTCCCCCACTCCACACCCCCACTTACCTCCCCGCTCCCCACCCCCACTCTCCTCCCCCACTCCCCACCCCCACTCCTCACCCCCACTCCACACCCCCACTCCCCTCCCCACTCCCCTCCCGCACTCCCCTCCCCCACTCCCCTCCCCCACTCTCCTCCCCCACTCTCCTCCTCCACTCTCCTCCCCACTCTCCTCCCAAACTCTCCTCCCCCACTCCCCTCCCCCACTCTCCTCCTCCACTCTCCTCCCCACTCTCCTCCCAAACTCTCCTCCCCCACTCCCCTCACCTAATCCCCTACCCCACTCCAATACGCCACTCCCCTACTCCACTCCCCTACTGCGCTCCACTCCCCCACACCCCTCCTCAACTCCCCTCCCTCACTCCCCTAACCCACTACCCTCTCCAACACTTCTCCCCCACTCCCCTCCCCCACTCCCTTCCCCCACTCCCCCACTTCCCCACTCCCCTCCCACACTAACCTCCCCCACATTCCTCCCCACTGTCCTCCCCCACTCCCCTACCACAAATCCCCTACCCCAAATCCCCTACCCAAAATCCCCGACTCAAATCCCCTCCCCCAAATCCCCTACACCAAATCCCTACCCCCAAATCCCCGACTCAAATCCCCTCCCCCAAATCCCCTCCCCCAAATCCCCTCCCCCACTCCACTCGCATACCGCACTCCCCTCCACAACTCCCCTACCCGACTCCCCGAACCAGCCCACCGTCAACACACCCCTACCACACTCCCCTCCCCCACTAACCTCCCTCACACTTACCTCCCCACACTCCTCCCCACACTCCTCCACACAGTCCTCCCCACTAACCTCCTCCACACCCCTCCCCCATTCCCTTACCCCAAATCCCCTTCCACAAATCCCCTACCCCAAATCCCCTCCCCAAATCCCCTCCCCCAAATCCCCGCCCCCACTCCATTCGCTTACCGCACTCCCCTCCACAACTCGCCTACCCGACTCCCCTATCCAACCCCCCGTCATCACACCCCTACCACACTCCCCTCCCCCACTCCGCTACCCGACTCCCATACCCCACACCCCTACCCCACTCCCCGACCCCACTCCCCGACCGCACTCCACGACCCCACTCCATGACCGCACTCACCCGACCCCACTCACCCGATCACACTCCCCAACCCCACATCCCAACCCCACTCCTCACTCCCATGCCCCTCCCCTAATCCCCTCCCCCACACCTCTACCCCACTCTCCTCTCCTCTCCTCTCTGCAACACCCCTCCCCCACTCCCCTCCCCCACTCCCCTCCCCCACTCCCCTCCCCCATTTCCCTAATCCACTACCCTCCCCAACTCCCCGCACCAACTCCCCTCCCCCACTCCCCTCCCCCACTCCCCTCCCCCACTCCCCTCCCACACTAACCTCCCACACTAACCTCCACCACACTCCTCCCCACACTCCTCCCCACACTCCTCCCCACACTCCTCCACCACTCCCCTCCCCCACTCCCCTCCCCGACTCCCCTCCCCCAAATCCCGTACCCCAAATCCTCTACCCCAAATCCCCTACCCCAAATCCCCTACCCCAAATCCCCTCCCCCACTCCACTCGCTTACCGCACTCCCCTCCACAACTCCCCTCCCCGACTCCCCTACCCAACCCCCCGTCACTACACCCCTACCACACTCCCCTCCCCCACTCTCCTCCCCCACTCCCCTACCCCACTCCGCTACCCCACTCCCAGACACTACTCCCCTACTCCACTCTGAACTCCACTCCCCTACTCCACTCCACTCCCCCACACCCCTCCTCAACTCCCCTCCCTAATACCCCTCCCTAACACCCCTCCCCAACTCCCCTCCCTCACTCCCCTCCCCCACTCCCCTCCCCCACTTCCCTCCCCAATCCCCTCCCCCACTCCCCTCTCGCTCTCCCCTCCCACACTAACCTCCCACACTAACCTCCCCCACACTCCTCCCCACACTCCTACCCACACTCCTCCCCAAAGTCCTCCCGCACTCCCCTACACCAGGTCCCCTACCCCAAATCCCTTCCCCCAAATCCCCTCCACCAAATCCCCTCCCCCAAATCCCCTCCCCCACTCCACCCGCATACCGCACTCCCCTCCACAACTCCCCTCCACAACTCCCCTCCACAACTCCCCTACCCAACCCCCGTCACCACACCCCCTACCACACTCCCCTCCCCCACTCCCCTCCCCCACTCCCCTACCCCACTCCCCTACTCCACGCCCCTACTCCACTCTACACTCTACTCCCATACTCCACTCCACTCCCCCACACCCCTCCTCAACAACCCTCCCTAACTCCCCTCCCTAACACCCCTCCCCAACTCCCCTCCCTCCCTCCCCTAACCCACTACACTCCCCCATTTCCCTAACCCACTACCCTCCCCAGCTCCCCTCCCCCACTCCCCTCCCCCACTCCCCTCCCCCACTCCGCTCCCACACTAACTTCCCACACTAACCTCCCACACTAACCTCCCCCACACTAACCTCCCGCACACCCCTCCCCACACTCCTCCCCAAAGTCCTCCCCCACTCCCCTACCCCAAGTCGCCTACCCCAAATCCCTTCCCCCAAATCCACTCCCCCAAATTCCCTCCCCCAAATAACCTCCCCCACTCCACCCGCATACCGCACTGCCCTCCACAACTCCCCTACCCGACTCCCCTGCCCAACCCCCCGTCACCACACCCCCTACCACACTCCCCTCCCCCACTCCGCTCTCCCACTCCCCTCCCACACTAACCTCCCCCACACTCCTCCCCCACTCCCCTCCCCCACTCCCCTCCCCCAAATTCCGTACCCCAAATTCCGTACCCCAAATCCCCTACCCCAAATCCCCTACCCCAAATCCCCTCCCCCAAATCCCCTCCCCCACTCCACTATAAACCGCACTCCCCTCTACAACTCCCCTACCCGAGTCCCCTACCCAACCCCCCGTCACTACACCCCTACCACACTCCCCTCCCCCACTCGCCTCCCCCACTCCCTTCCCCCACTCCCCTATCCCACACCCCTACCCCACTCCCAGACCCCACTCCCCTTCTGCACTCCCCTACTGCACTCTGAACTCCACTCCCCTACTCTACTCCACTCCCCCACATCCCACCTCAACTCCGTCCCTAACTCCCCTCCCTAACGCCCCTCCCAAACTCCCCTCCCTCACTCCCCTAACCCACTACCTCCCCCATTTCCCTAACCCACTACCCTCCCCAACTCCCCTCCCCCACTCCCCTCCCCCACTCCCCTCCCCCACTCCCCTCCCACACTAACCTCCCACACTAACCTCCCCCACACTCCTCCCCACACTCCTCCCCACTCTCCTCCCCAACGTTCTCCCCCACTCCCCTACCCCAGGTCCCCTACCCCAAATCCCTTCCCCCAAATCCCCTCCCCCAAATCCCCTCCCCCAAATACCCTCCCCCACTCCACCCGCATACCGCACTCCCCTCCACAACTCCCCTACCCGACTCCACTACGCAACCGTCCGTCACCACACCCCCTACCACACTCCCCTCCCCCACTCCCCTCCCCAACTCCCCTCCCCCACTCTCCTTCCCAACTCCCCTACCCCACTCCCCTACCCCACTCCCAGACAGCACTCCCCTACTCCACTCCCCTACTTCACTCTGCACTCCACCCCCCTACTCCACTTCTCTCCCCCACACCCATCCTCAACTCCCCTCCCTAACTCCCCTCCCTAACACCCCTCCCCAACTCCCCTCCCTTGCTCCCCTAACCCACTACCATCCCCCATTTCCCTAACCCACTACCCTCCCCAACTCCCCTCCCACACTCCCCTCCCCCACTCCCCTCCCACACTGACCTCCCACACTAACCTCCCCCACACTAACCTCCCCCACACTCCTCCCCACACTCCTCCCCAAAGTCCTCCCCAACGCTCCTACCCCAGGTCCCCAACCCCAAATCCCTTCCCCCATATCCCTTCCCCCAAATCCCCTCCCCCAAATCCCCTCCCACAAATACCCTCCCCCACTCCACCCGCATACCGCACTCCCCTCCACAACTCCCCTACCCGACGCCCCTACCCAACCCCCCGTCATCACACCCCCTACCACACTCCCCTCCCCCACTCCCCTACCCCACTCCCTTACCCCACTCCCCTCACACACTGACCTCCCACACTAACCTCCCCCACACTAACCTCCCCCACACTTCTCCCCACACTCCTACCCACACTCCTCCCCAAAGTCCTCCCCCACGCCCCTACCCCAGGTCCCCAACCCCAAATCCCTTCCCCCAAATCCCTTCCCCCAAATCCCCTCCCCCAAATCCCCTCCCACAAATACCCTCCCCCACTCCACCCGCATACCGCACTCCCCTCCACAACTCCCCTACCCGACGCCCCTACCCAACCCCCCGTCACCACACACCCTACCACACACCCCTCCCCCACTCCCCTACCCCACTCCCCTACCCCACTCCCCTACCCCACTCCCCTAACCCACTCCCCTACTCCACTCCCCTACTCCACTCTACACTGCACTCCCATACTCCACTCCACTCCCCCACACCCCTCCTCAACTCCCCTCCCTAACTTCCCTCCCTAACACCCCTCCCCAACTCCCCTCCCTCCCTCCCTTAACCCACTACCCTCCCCCATTTCCCTAATCCACTACCCTCCCCAACTCCCCGCCCCAACTCCCCTCCCCCACTCCCCTCCCCCACTCCCCTCCCACACTAACCTCCCACACTAACCTCCACCACACTCCTCCCCACACTCCTCCCCACACTCCTCTCCCAATCCCCTCCCCCACTCCCCTCCCCCACTCCCCTCCCCCAAATCCTGTACCCCAAATCCTCGACCCCAAATCCCCTACCCCAAATCCCCTACCCCAAATCCCCTACCCCAAATCCCCTCCCCCACTCCACTCGCATACCGCACTCCCCTCCACAACTCCCCTACCCGACTCCCCTACCCAACCCCCCGTCACTACACCCCTACCACACTCCCCTCCCCCACTCTCCTCCCCCACTCCTCTACCCCACTCCGCTACCCCACTCCCAGACACCACTCCCCTACTCCACTCCCCTACTCCACTCTGCACTCCAGTCCCCTACTCCACTCCACTCCCCCACACCCCTCATCAACTCCCCTCCCTTACTCCACTCCACTCCCCCACACCCCTCCTCAACTCCTCTCCCTAATACCCCTCCCTAACTCCCCTCCCCAACTCCCCTCCCTCACTCCCCTCCCCCTCTCCCCTCCCCCACTCCCCTCCCCAATCCCCTCCCCCACTCCCCTCTCGCTCTCCCCTCCCACACTAACCTCCCACACTAACCTCCCCAACACTCCTCCCCACACTCCTACCCACACTCCTCCCCAAAGTCCTCCCGCACTCCCCTACACCAGGTCCCCTACCCCAAATGCCTTCCCCCAAATCCCCTCCACCAAATCCCCTCCCCCAAATCCCCTCCCCCACTCCACCCGAATACCGCACTCCCCTCCACAACTCCCCTCCACAACTCCCCTACCCGACTCCCCTACCCAACCCCCGTCACCACACCCCCTACCACACTCCCCTCCCCCACTCCCCTCCCCCACTCCCCTACCCCACTCCCCTACTCCACTCCCCTACTCCACTCTGCACTCTACTCCCATACTCCACTCCACTCCCCCACACACCTCATCATCAACCCTCCCTAACTCCCCTCCCTAACACCCCTCCCCAACTCCCCTCCCTCCCTCCCCTAACCCACTACACTCCCCCATTTCCCTAACCCACTACCCTCCCCAGCTCCCCTCCCCCACTCCCCTCCCCCACTCCCCTCTGCCACTCCGCTCCCACACTAACCTCCCACACTAACCTCCCACACTAAACTCCCCCACACTCCTCCCCACACTCCTCCCCAAAGTCCTCCCCCATTCCCCTACCCCAAGTCCCCTACCCCAAATCCCTTCCCCCAAATCCACTCCCCCAAATTCCCTCCCCCAAATAACCTCCCCCACTCCACCCGCATACCGCACTACCCTCCACAACTCCCCTACCCGACTCCCCCTACCCAACCCCCCGTCACCACACCCCTACCACACTCCCCTCCCCCACTCCACTCTCCCACTCCCCTCCCACACTAACCTCCCCACACTCCTCCCCCACTCCCCTCCCCCACTCCCCTCCCCCAAATTCCGTACCCCAAATTCCGTACCCCAAATCCCCTACCCCAAATCCCCTACCCCAAATCCCCTCCCCCAAATCCCCTCCCCCACTCCACTATCCCACTCCCCTACCCCACTCCCAGACCCCACTCCCCTACCCAACCCCCCGTCACTACACCCCTACCACACTCCCCTCCCCCACTCGCCTCCCCCACTCCCCACCCCCACTCCCCTATCCCACTCCCCTACCCCACTCCCAGACCCCACTCCCCTTCTCCACTCCCCTACTCCACTCTGAACTCCACTCCGCTACTCTACTCCACTCCCCCACATCCCACCTCAACTCCCGTCCCTAACTCCCCTCCCTAACGCCCCTCCCAAACTCCCCTCCCTCACTCCCCTAACCCACTACCCTCCCCCATTTCCCTAACCCACTACCCTCCCCAACTCCACTCCCCCACTCCCCTTCCCCACTCGCCTCCCCCACTCGCCTCCCCCACTCCCCTCCCACACTAACCTCCCACACTAACCTCCCCCACACTCCTCCCCACACTCCTCCCCACTCTCCTCCCCAAAGTCCTCCCCCACTCCCCTACCCCAGGTCCCCTACCCCAAATCCCTTCCCCCAAATCCCCTCCCCCAAATCCCCTCCCCCAAATACCCTCCCCCACTCCACCCGCATACCGCACTCCCCTCCACAACTCCCCTACCCGACTCCCCTACGCAACCGTCCGTCACCACAACCCCTACCACACTCCCCTCCCCAACTCCCCTCCCCCTCTCCCCTCCCATACTAAACTCCTCCACACTCCACCCCACACTCCTCCGCACACTCCTCCCCCACTCCCCTCCCCCAAATTCCTTACCCCAAATTCCGTACCCCACATTCCGAACCCCAATTCCCCTACCCCAAATCCCCTACCCCAAATCCCCTCCCCCAATCCCCTCCACAACTCCCCTACCCGACTCCCCTACCCAACCCCCCGTCACCACACCCCTACCACACTCCCCTCCCCCACTCCCCTTCCCCACTCCCTGACCCCACTCCCCGACCCCACTCCCCGACCCCACTTCCCGTCCCCACTCCCTGACCCCACTCCCCGACCCCACTCCCCGACCCCACTCCCCGACACCACTCCCCGACCCCACTCACACGACCTCACTCACCCGACCCCACTCACCCAACACCACTCACCCGACCCCACTCACCCTACCCCACTCCCCACTCCTCATCCCACTTCCCAACCCCTCTCCCCAACCCCACTCCACACGACCATGCCCCTCCCCTAATCCCCTCTCCTAATCCCCTCCCCCACTCCTCTACCCCTCTCTCCCCACCTCTCCTCTAACCCACTCTCCTCACCTCTCCTCTCCGAAACACCCCTCCCCAATTCCCCTCCCACACTCCCCTCCCCATCTCCCCTCCCCAAACCACTACCCCACTCCACACCCCCACTGCACTCCCCCACTCCACACCCCCTCTCCCCTCCCCCACTCCCCTCCCCAAATCCCCTCCCCCACTCGCCTACTGCTCTCCCCTCCACATACCCCCTCCACAACTCCCTTACCCGACTCCCCTACCCAACCCTCCGTCCCCACTCCCCTACCACACTCCCCGACCACACTCCCCTACCACACTCCTCTACCCCACTCTCCTCCCCTCTCCTCTCCGCAACACCCCTCCCCACTCCTCTCCCCCACTCCCCTCCCACACTCCCCTCCTACACACTCCTCCCCACACTCCTCCCCACACTCCTCCCCACAGTCCTCCCCCAGTCCCCTACCCCAAATCCCCTATCACAAATCCCCTCCACCAAATCCCCGACCCCAAATCCCTACCCCCAAATGCCCTCCCACAAATCCCCTCCCCCCAATTCCCCTCCCCCACTCCACTCGTATACTGCACTCCCCTCCACAACTCCCCTACCCGACTCCCCTACCCAACTCCCCGTCACCACACCCCTACCACACTCCCCTCCCCCACTCCCCTATCCCACTCCCCGACCCCACTCCCCGACCCCACTCCCCGACCCCACACCCCGACCCCACTCACCCGACCCCACTCACCCGACCCCACTCACCGGACCCCACACACCGGACCCCACTCACCCGACCCCACTCACCCGACACCACTCACCCGACACCACTCACCCGACCCCACTCCCCACCCCCACACCCCAACCCCACTCCCCACCCCCATGCCCCTCCAATAATCCCCTCCCCCACTCCTCTACCCCACTCTCCTCCCCACTCCTCTCAGCAACACCCCTCCCCCACTCCTCTCCCCCACTCCCCTCCCCCACTCACCTCCCTCACTCCCCTCCCCCTAATCCCCTCCCCCACTCCCCTCCCCCAAATCCCCTACACTAAATCCCCTACCACACTCCCCTCTCCCAAAACCCCTGCCCCAATTCCCCTACCGCACTCCCATCCTCCACTCCCCTCCCCCACTCCCCTCCCCCACTCCCCTCACCCACTCCCCTCCCCCTCTCCCCTCCCCCACTCCCCTGCCCCACTCCCCTACTCCACTCCCCTACACAACTCCCCTACTCCACTCCACTCCCTCACACCCCTCCTCAACTCCCCTCCCTAACTCCCCTCCCCTACTCCCCTCCCTCACTCCCCTAACCCACTTCCCTCCCCCATTTCCCTAACCCACTACCCTCCCCCATTTCCCTAACCCACTACCCTCCCCAACTCCCCTCCCACACTCCCCTTCCCCACTCCCCTCCCCCACTCCCCTCCCACACTAACCTCCCACACTAACCTCCCCCACACTCCTCCCCACATTCCTCCCCACACTCCTCCCCAAAGTCCTCCCCCACTCCCCTACCCCAGGTCCCCTACCCCAAATCCCTTCCCCCAAATCCCCTCCCCCAAATCCCCTCCCCCACTACACCCGCATACCGCACTCCCTTCCACAACTCCCCCACCCGACTCCCCGACCCAACCCCCGTCACCACACCCCCTACTACACTCCACTCCCCCACTCCGCTCCCCCACTCCCCTCTCACACTAACCTCCCCCACACTCCTCCCCACACTCCTCCGCACACTCCTCCCCCACTCCCCTCCCCCACTCCCCTCCCCCACTCCCCTATCCCAAATTCCGTACCCCAAAACCCCTCCCCCAAATCCCCTCCCCCACTCCACTCGCATACCGCTGTCCCCTCCACAACTCCCTTACCCGACTCCTCTACCCAACCCCCCGTCATCACACCCCTAACACACTCCCCTCCCCCACTCCCCTCCCACACTCCCCTCCCCCACTCCCCTACCACACTCCTCTCCCCCACTCCCCTAACCCACATCCCTACTCCACTCCCCGACCCCACTCCCAGACCCCACTCCCTGACCCCACTCCCCTAACCCACATCCCAACTCCACTTCCCGACCCCACTCCCTGACCCCACTCCCTGACCCCACTCACTGACCCACTCACCGACCCACTCACCCGACCCCACTCACCCTACCCCACTCCCCACTCCCCATCCCACTCCCCAACCCCACTCCCCCACTCCTCTACCCCACCCCCATGCCCCTCACCTAATCCCCTCCCCTAATGCACTCCCCCACTCCTCTACCCCACTCTCCTCCCCTCTCCTCTACCCCACTCTCCTCACCTCTCCTCTCCGCAACACCCCTCCCCCATTCCCCTCCCCCACTCCCCTTCCCCTCTCCCATCCCCAAACCACTCCCCCACTCCACACCCCCACTCCACTCCCCCACTCCGCACCACCTCTCCCCTCCCCATTCCCCTCCCCCACACCTCTCCCCCACTCCCCTCCCACACTAACCACCAACACACTCCGCCCCACTCCCCTCCCCCACTCCCCTCCACCACTGCCCTCTCCAAATCCCCTCCCCCAAATCCCCTCCCCCAAATCCCCTACCCCAAATCCCCTCCACCACTCGCCTACTGCTCTCCCCTCCACAACCCCCCTCCACAACTCCCTTACCTGACTCCCCTACCCAACCGCCCGTCACCACTCCCCTCATCAACTCCCCTCCCTCACTCCCCTACCCCAAACCCCGACCCCACTCCCAGACCCCACTCCCCGACCCCCCACCCCCACGCCCCTCCCCTAATCCCCTCCCCCACGCCCCTCCCTTAATCCCCTCCCCCACTCCTCTACCCCAATCTTCTCCCCTCTCCTCTCCACAACACCCCTCCCCCACTCCTTTCCCCACTCCTCTCCCCCACTCCTCTCCCACAGTCCACTCCCCCACTCCCCTCCCCCAAATCCCCTCCCCCAAATCCCCTACCCCAAATCCCCTACCCCAAATCCCCTCCCCCACTCGCCTACTGCTCTCCCCTCCACAACCCCCCCCACAACTCCCCGACCCGACACCCCTACCCGACTCCCCTACCCAAGCCCCCGTTACCACTCCCCCACCACACTCCCCTACCACACTCCCCTACCACACTCCCCTCCCCCACTCCGCTCCCCCACTCCGCTCTCACACTCCCCTACCAAACTCGCCGGCACCACACCCCTACCCCACTCCCCTACCCCACTCCCCTACCCCACGCTGCTCCCCAACTCTCCTACCCCACACTCCTCCCCGCTCCCCTTCCCTTCACCTCCTCACTGCCCTCCACTACCCAACTCCCCTACCCCAGACACCTCTCCCACTCCACTCCCCCACTCCCCTTCCCTCCACCTCCTCACTGCGCTCCAATCCCTCACTCCCCGTCCCCACTCCCCGACCCCACTCCCCGACCCCACAATCCGACCCCACTCCCCCACGCCCGTCCCCCACGCCCTCCCCTAATCCCCTCCCCCACTCCTCGACCCCTCTCTCCTCCCCTCTCCTCTCCGCAACACCCCTCCCCCACTCCTCTGGCCCACTGCTCTCCCCCACTCCTCTCACACACTCCCCTCCCCGCCTCAACTCCGCTGCCTCACCTCCCCTGCCTCAACTCCCCTCCTCAACTCCCCTGCATCACGCCCCTCCCCACTCCCCTCCCCACTCCCCTCCACACTCCCCTCCCCACACCCCTCCCCCACTCCCCTCCCCCACTCCCCTCCCCCACTCCCCTCCCCACTCTCATTCCCCGTTCCTCTCCCCCACAACCCTCCCCCACTCCCCTCCCCCACTCCCAGGTTCCCACTCCCCTCCCCCACTCCCCTCCCCCACTCCACTCCACCACAACACCCCTCCCAAACTCCTCACCTCACTCCCTGCCTCAACTCCCCTCCCCCACCCCCCTACTCCACACCCCTACCCCACTCCCCTCCC
This sequence comes from Heterodontus francisci, assembly GCF_036365525.1. NCBI lineage: Eukaryota > Metazoa > Chordata > Chondrichthyes > Heterodontiformes > Heterodontidae > Heterodontus > Heterodontus francisci. The sequence continues at coordinate 953,046 of NW_027140520.1, forward strand.
CAACTCTCCTCCCCACTCCCCTCACCTAATCCCATACCCCACTCCCCTACTCCACCACCCCTCCCCCACTCCCCTCCTCAACTCCCCTTCCTCACTCCCCTCCCCCACTCCCCTCTCTCACTCCCCACCCCCACTCCCCTCCCTCACTGCCCTAACCCTCTACCCTCCCCAACCCTCCTCCCATACTCCCCGCCCCCACTCCCCTCCCCCACTCCCCTACCACACTAACCTCCCCCACACCCCTCCTCACACCCCTCCCCACTCCCCTCCCCCACTCCCCTCCCCCACTCCCCTCATCACTCCCCTCCCCCACTCCCCTCCCCACTCTCATTCCCCGTTCCTCTCCCCCACTCCCCTCTGCAAATCCCCTACCCAAAAACCCCTACCGCACACCCCTCCCCCACTCCCCTCCCCCACTCCCCTCCACCACTCGGGTCCCCAACTCGCCTCCCCCACTCGCCTCCCGTCCACCACTCCGATTCCCTGCACTTCCTCACTGCCCTCCCCTACCACACACCTATCCCCCACTACGCTCCCTCACTCACCTACCCCACTTCCCTCCCCCAATCCACTCCCCCACTCCTATTCCCCACTCCTCCCCCCACTCCTCTCCCCCACTCCCCTCCCCCACTCCCCTCCCCAAATCCCCTCCCCCAAATCCCCTACCCCAAATCCCCTACCCCAAATCCCCTCCCCCACTCGCCTACTGCTCTCCCCTCCACAACCCCCCTCCACAACTCCCCGACCCGACTCCCCTACCCAAACCCACGTCACCACACCCCTACCACACTCCCCTATCACACTCCCCTACCACACTCCCCTCCCCCACTCCGCTCCCCCACTCAGCTCTCCCACTTCCCTACCAAACTCCCCGGCACCACACCCCTAACCCACTCCGTTACCCCACTCCCCTACTCTACACCCCTACCCCACTCCGCTCCCCAACTCTCCTACCCCACACTCCTCCCCGCTCCCCTTCCCTCCACCTCCTCACTGCCCTCCACTACCCAACTCCCCTACCCCAGACACCTCTCCCACTCCACTCCCCCACTCCCCTTCCCTCCACCTCCTCACTGCGCTCCCCTCCCTCACTCCCCGACCCCACTCCTCTGCATCACACCCCTACCCCACTCCCCTAACCCACTCCGCTCCCCAACTTTCCTAACCCACACTCCTCCCCCGCTCCCCTTCCCTCCACCACCTCACTGCCCTCCACTACTCAACTCCCCTACCCCAGACACCTCCACCACTCCACACCCCCACTCCCCTTCCCTCCACCTCCTCACTGCTCTCCCCTCCCCCACTCCCCGACCCCACTCCCCCACCCCTCTCCCCGACCCCTCTCCCCAACCCCACTCCCCGTACCCCCTCCCCCCACGCCCCTCCCCTAATCTCCTCCCCCCACGCCCCTCCCCTAATCCCCTCCCCCACTCCTCTACCCCACTCTTCTCCCCTCTCCTCTCCGCAACACCCCTCCCCCAATCCACTCCCCCACTCCTTTCCCCCACTCCTCTCCCCCACTCCTCACCCCCACTCCCCTCCCCCCACTCCCCTCCCCACTCCCCTCCCCCAAATCCCCTCCCCCAAATCCCCTACCCCAAATCCCCTACCCCAAATCCCCACCCCAAATCCCCTCCCCCACTCGCCTACTGCTCTCCCCTCCACAAACCCCCTCCACAACTCCCCGACCCGACTCCCCTACCCGACTCCCTTACCCAAACCCCCGTCACCACTCCCGCACCACACACCCCTACCACACTCCCCTACCACACTCCCCTCCCCCACTCCGCTCCCCAACTTCGCTCTCCCACTCCCCTACCCTACTCCCCGGCACCACACCCTACCCCACTCCCCTACCCCACTCCCCTACCCCACTCCCCTACCCCACTCCCCTAACCCACGCCGCTCCCCAACTCTCCTACAATACACTCCTCCCCGCTCCCCTTCCCTCCACCTCCTCACTGCCCTCCACTACCCAACTCCCCTATCCCAGACACCTCTCCCACTCCACACCCCCACTCCCCTTCCCTCCACCTCCTCAGTGCGCTCCCCTCCCTCACTCCCCGACCCCACTCCCCGAACCTCACTCCCCGACCTCACAACCCGATCTCCACAACCCGACCCCACTCCCCCACGCCCGTCCCCCACGCCCTCCTCTAATCCCCTCCCCCACTCCTCTACCCCACTCTCCTCCCCTCTCCTCTCCGCACACCTCTCCCCCACTCCTCTGCCCCACTCCTCTCCCCCACTCCTCTCCCATACTCCCCTGCCCGCCTCAACTCCCCTGCCTCAACTCCCCTCCTCAACCCCCCTGCCTCAACTCCCGTCCTCAACTCCCCTGCATCACGCCCCTCCCCACTCCCCTCCCCCACTCCCCTCTCCACTCCCCTCCCCCACACCCCTCCCCCACTCCCCACCCCCACTGCCCTCCCCCACTCCCCTCCCCACTCCCATTCCCCATTCCCCTACCGCACAACCCTCCCCCACTCCCCTCCCCCACTCCCCTCCCCACTCCCAGGTTCCCACTCCCTTCCCCCACTCCCCTCCCCCACTCCCCTCACCCACTCCCCTCCACCACAGCACCCCTCCCCCACTCCTCACCTCACTCCCTGCCTCAATTCCCCTCCCCCACTCCCCTACTCCACACCCCTACCCACTCCCCTCCCCAACTCTCCTCCCCCACTCCCATCACATATTCCCATACCCCACTCCCCTACTCCACCCCCCTACCCCACTCCTTCTCCTCAACTCCCCTTCCTCACTCCCCTCCCGAACTCCCCTCCCTCACTCCCATCCCCCACTCCCCTCCCTCACCCCCTAAACCTCTACCCTCCCCAACTCTCGTCCTCAACTCCCCTCCCCCACTCCCCTCCCCCACTCCCCTCCCCACTCCCCTACCACGCTCCCCTACCACACTAACCTCCCCCACACCCTCCACTCTCCCCTCCGCCACTCCCCTCCCCCACTCCCCTCATCATTCCCCTCCCCCACTCCCCTCCCCAAATCCCCCACCCCAAAACCACAAACGCACACCCCTCCCCCCTCCCCTCCCCCACTCGCTTCCCCCACTCGCTTCCCCCACTCCCCTACCCCACCCCCTCCCGCACTCCCCTCCCGTCCACCACTCCGATTCCCTGCACCACCTCACTGCCCACCCCTACCACACACCTATCCCCCACTACGCTCCCTCACTCAGCTAGCCAACTTCCCTATCCCACTCCACTCCCCCACTCCTCTCCCACACTCACCTCCCCACTCCCCTCCACAACTCCCCTCCCCACTCCCCTCCCCCAAATCCCCAACCCCAAATCCCCCACCCCAAATCCCCGACCCCAAATCCCCTCCCCCAAATCCCCTCCCCCACTCGCCTACTGCTCTCCCCTGCACAACAACCCTCCACAACTCCCCTACCCGACTCCCCTACCCAAACCCACGTCACCACACCCCTACCACACTCCCCTACCACACTCCCCTACCACACTCCCCTACCACACTCCCCTCCCCAACTCTGCTCCCCCACTCCGCTCTCCCACTCCCCTACCAAACTCCCCGGCACCATACCCCTACCCCACTCCCATACCCCACTCCCCTACCCCACTCCCCTACCCCACTCCCCTACCTCACTCCCCTACCCCACTCCGCTCCCCAACTCTCCTACGACACACTCCTCCCCGCTCCCCTTCCCTCCACCTCCTCACTGCCCTCCACTACCCAACTCCCCTACCCCAGACACCTCTCCCACTCCACTCCCCCACTCCCCTTCCCTCCACCTCCTCACTGCGCTCCCCTCCCTCACTCCCCGACACCACTCCCCGACCTCACTCCCCGTCCCCACTCGCCGACCCCACTCCCCGACCCCACACCCCGACCCCACACCCCGACCCCACTCCCCCACGCCCGTCCCCCACGCCGTCCCCTAATCCCCTCCCACACTCCTCTACCCCACTCCTCTCCCCCACTCCTCTCCCCACTCCTCTCCCACACTCCTCTCCCCGCATCAACTCCCCTGCCTCAACTTCCCTCCTCAACTCCCCTGCATCACGCCTCTCCCCACTCCCCTCCCCACTCCCCTCCCCACTCCCCTCCCCCACTCCCCTCCCAACTCCCATTCCCCATTCCCCCCCCACAACCCTCCCCCACTCCCCTCCCCCACTCCCCTCCCCCACTCCCAGGTTCCCACTCCCCTCCCCCAATCCCCTCCCCCACTCCCCTCCCCCACCCCTCCACCACCCCCCTCCACCACAACACCCCTCCCCCACTCCTCACCTCACTCCCTGCCTCAACTCCCCTCCCCCATTCCGCTACCCACACCCCTACCCCACCCCCCTCCCCAGTTCTCCTCGCCCGCTCCCCTCACCTAATCCCATACCCCACTGCCCTACTCCACCCCTCTCCCCCACTCCCCTCCTCAACTCCCCTTCCTCACTCCCTTCCCCCACTCCCCTCCCCCACTCCGCTCCCTCACACCCCTAACCCTCTACCCTCCCCAACTCTCCTCCCATACTCCCCTCCCCCACTCCCCTCTCCCCACTCCCCATCACACTAACCTCCCCCACACCCCTCCCCACTCCCCTCCCCACTCCCCTCCCCCACTCCCCTCCCGTACTCCCCTCCCCCACTCCCCTCCCGCACTCCCTTCCCCAAATCCCCTACGCCAAAACCCCTACCGCACTCCCCACCCCCACTCCCCTCCCCACACTCGCCTCCCCCACTCGCCTCCCCCACTCGCCTCCCCCACTCTCCTCCCCCACTCCCCTACCCCACCCCCTCCCCCACTCCCCACCCGTCCACCACTCTGATTCCCTGCACCTCCTCACTTCCCTCCCCTACCACACACCTATCCCCCACCACGCTCCCTCACTCACCTACCGCACTCCCCTTCACAACTCCCCTACCCGACTCCCTTATCCAACCCCCGTTACCACGCCCATACCACACTCCCCTCCGCCACTCTGCTCCCCCACTCCCCCACCCCAATCCCCGATACCACTCCCCGACCCCACTCCGCACCCCAACTCTCCTACCCCACACCCCTCCCCCACTCCCCTTCCCATACCTCCTCTCTTCCCTCCACTACCCAACTCCCCTACCCCAGACGCCTCCCCCACTCTACTCCCCCACTCCCCTTCCCTCCACCTCCTCACTGCGCTCCCCTGCCCCAATCCCCTAAATCATTCCCCTACCCAACTCCACTACCCGACTCCCCTTCCCCATTCCCCTGCCCCACTTCCATACCCCACCCCCTCACCCACTCCCCTCCCCCCACTCCCGTCCACCTCTCCGCTTGGGGCGGCACAGTGGCGCAGTGGTTAGCACTGCAGCCTCACAGCTCCAGGGACCCGGGTTCGATTCTGGGTACTGCCTGTGTGGAGTTTGCAAGTTCTCCCTGTGTCTGCGTGGGTTTTCTCCGGGTGCTCCGGTTTCCTCCCACAAGCCAAAAGACTTGCAGGTTGGTAGGTAAATTGGCCATTATAAATTGTCACTAGTATAGGGAGGTGGTAGGGAAATATAGGGACAGGTGGGGATGTTTGGTAGGAATATGGGATTAGTGTAGGATTAGTATAAATGGGTGGTTGATGTTCGGCACAGACTCGGTGGGCCGAAGGGCCTGTTTCAGTGCTGTATCTCTAATCTAAATCTAATCTTCCCAGCAACTCTTCACTGCCCTCCCCTACCACACTCCCATCCCCCACTACCCTTCCCCACTCCCCTACCCCACTTCCCTACCCTGCTCCACTCCCCCACTCCCCTTCAGCACTCCCCTCCACAACTCCCCTACCCCACTCCACGACCCCACATGCCTCCCCCACACCCCTACCCCACTCGCTCCCCTACGACCCTACCCCACTCTGCTACTACACTCCCCTACCCCACTCCCTGACACCACACCCGTAACCCACACCTCTACCCAACTCCGCTTCCCAACCCTCCGACCCCAATACCCTCCCCCACTCCCCTTCTCTCCACCTCCTCACTGCGCTCCCCTACCCACTCCCCTTTCCCACTGCACTTTCCCACTCCCCTACCCCACTCCCCTAACTCACTTCCCTCCTCCACTCCCCTTCATTCTCTTCCTCACTGCCCTCCCCTACACAGCTCCCCTACGCCACTGCCTCTCTCACTCCCCACGTCACCCCCCTTCCCTCCACCTGCTCACTGCCTCCCCTACCCCACACCCCCACTCCACTCCCATCTCAAACTGCCCTACCTCACTCCACTCCACCAGTTACCGCCCCCACGACCCTACCCCACTCCCTTCCCCCAATCCCTTCCCCCATTCCACTCCCTCTATCCCCTCTCCCATACATCTACCTCACTCCCCTCCCCCACTCCCCTCCCCCATTCCCCACCCCCACTCCCCTACCCCACTCGCCTACCCCACACCCCTACCCCACACCCCTACCCCACTCCCCTACTCCACTGACCTATCACACACCCTTCCCCCACTCCCCTCCCCATTACCCTCCCCACTCCCCTTCCCGCCAAATCCTCACTGCTCTCCCCAACCCCACTGCCTGCCTCACTCCCCTTTCCTCCACCTCCTCACTGCCCTCCCCTCCCCGACTCCCCTCATCCACTCCCATCCGCCACTCCCCTCAGCCACTCCAACACCCCACTTCCCTCCCCCCACTCCCCTCCCCCACTCCCCTACATCACGACTCACCCCACTCCCCTACCCCCTCTTCCCTCTCCAACTCCCCTCCCCAACTCCCAACCCACTCCCCTTCCCTCCACCTCCTTAGAGCCCACCCCTACCACTCTCCCTGACACCACTCTGCACCCCCACTCCCCATCTCCACTCTCCTAACCCACTACCCCACCCCACGACCCCACCCCACTCCACTCCACCACTCCCCTACCACACTACCCCACCCCATTCCACCACTCCCCTACCCCACTACCCCACCCCACTCCCCTCCCCCACTCCCCTCCCCCAATCCACTACCTCAGTCCCCCTCCCCATAACCCTACCTCAATCCCGTCCCCCACTCCCCTAACCCACACACTTTACCAACACCCCTCCCCCACTCCTCTCCCCCACTCCCCTCCCCAACTGCCCTCCTACATTCCCCTACCTCACTCCCCTACCGTACTCCCCTACCTCACTCCCCTACCCCACTCCCATACCTCACTCCCCTTCCCCACTCCCCTCCCCAACTCCCCTCCCTAACTCCCCTCCCCAACTCCGCTCCCCAACATCGCACCCTAACTCATCTCCCCCAGTCCCCTGAACAACTCCCATACCCCACTCCCCTACCCCCACACCCTCGACAACCCCCCTCCACAATTCCCCTCCCTCAAACCCACCCCCACTCCCCTCCCCCACTCCCCTCACCCACTACCCTCCCCCGCTGCCCTCCCTCTTCACCTCCCCATTCCCCTCCCCCACTCCCCAACTCCCCTCTCACACTAACCTACCCCACTCCCCCCACTCCCCTCTCCCACACCCCTACCCCACTCCGCTTACATTCACGTCCTCACTGCCCGTCTCTACCACACTCCCACCCCACACTGCCATCCCCCACTACCCTCCCCCCACTTCCCAGACCGCACTCCGCTCCACAACGCCCCTACCCCACACCCCTACCACACACCCCTACCCCAAACCCATCACCCACTCCGCTACCACACTCCACCACCCCCTCCCTCACCCTCTCCATTCCACTCCACCACCCCCCTCCCTCCCCCTCTTCATTCCCCTCCACCTCCCCCTCCCTCCCACTCTTCATTCCCCTCCACCACCCCCTCCCTCCGCATCTTTATTCCCATCCACCACCCCCTCCCTCCCCCACTTCATTCGCATCCAAATACCCTTCCAACCCCATGTTCATTCACCTCCATCACCCCCTCCCTCGCCCCATCTTCATTCCCATCCACCAGCCCCTCCCTCCCCATCTTTCATGCCCATCCTCCAAACCCTCCCTCCCCCTCTTCATTCCCCTCCACCACATCTTCCCTCCCCCTCTTCATTCCCCTCCCACCACATCTTCCCTCCCCCTCTTCATTCCCCTCCACCACATCTTCCCTCCCCCTCTTCATTCCCCACCACCCCCTCCCTCCCGCTCTTCATTCCCCACCTCCCCCTCCCTCCCCCTCTTCATTCCCCACCACCCCCTCCCTCCCGCTCTTCATTCCCCACCTCCCCCTCCCTCCCCCTCTTCATTCCCCTCCACCACCCCCTCCCTCCACTTATTCATTCCCCACCACCCCCTCCCTCCCCCTCTTCATTGCCCACCTCCCGCTCCCTCCCCCTCTTCATTGCCCACCTCCCGCTCCCTGCCCCTCTGCATTCCCCTCCACCACCCCCTCCCTCCCCCTCTTCATTCCCCTCCACCTCCCCCCTCCCTCCCCCTCATCATTCCCATCTACCTCCCCCACCCTCCTCCTCTTCATTACCCACCACCATCCCCTCCCTCCCCATCTTCATTCCCCTCCACCTCCCCCTCCCTCAGCTCTTCATTCCCCTCCACCTCCCCCTCCCTCCCCCCTTCATTCCCCTCCACCTGCCCCTCCCTCCCCCTCTTCATTCTCCTCCACCACCCCCACCTCCCCCTCTTCTTTCTCCTCCACCAACCCCTCCCTCCCCCTCTTCATTCCCCCCACCACCCCTCCCTCCCTCTCTTCATTCCCCTCCACCACACCCTCCCTCCCCCTCTTCATTCTCCTCCACCACACCCTCACTCCCCCTATTCATTCCATTCCAAACTCCCCCTCCCTCCATTCCTCTCCACCTCCCCTCCCTCCCCCTCTTCATTCTCCTCCACCACCCCCTCCCTCCCCCTCTTCTTTCTCCTCCACCAACCCCTCCCTCCCCCTCTTCATTCCCCTCCACCACCCCTCCCTCCCTCTCTTCATTCCCCTCCACCTGCCCCTCCCTCCCCCTCTTCATTCTCCTCCACCACCCCCACCTCCCCCTCTTCTTTCTCCTCCACCAACCCCTCCCTCCCCCTCTTCATTCCCCCCACCACCCCTCCCTCCCTCTCTTCATTTCCCTCCACCACCCCCTCACACCCCCTATTCATTCCATTCCAACTCCCCCTCCCTCCATTCCTCTCCACCTCCCCTCCCTCCCCCTTCATTCCCCTCCACCACCCCCTCCCTCCCCTCTTCATTCCCCTCCACCTCCCCCTCCCTCCCCCTCTTCATTCCACTCCACCTGCCCCTCCCTCCCCCTCTTCATTCTCCTCCACCACCCCCTCCCTCCCCCTCTTCTTTCTCCTCCACCAACCCCTCCCTCCCCCTCTTCATTCCCCTCCACCACCCCTCCCTCCCTCTCTTCATTCCCCTCCACCACACCCTCCCTCCCCCTCTTCATCCCCCTCCACCTCCCCCTCCCTCCCCCTCTTCATTTTCCTCCACCTCCCCCTCCCTCCCCCTCTTCATTCTCCTCCACCTCCCCCTCCCTCCCCCTCTTCATTGCCCTCCACCCCCCTCCCCCCTCTTCATTCCCCTCCACCTCTACCTCCCTGCCCCTCTGCATTCCCTTCCACCACCCCCTCCCGCCCCCTTCATTCCCCTCCACCTCCCCTCCCCCCCTCTTCATTCCCCTCCACCACCCCCTCCCTCCCCCTCTTATTTCCCCTCCACCTTCCCCTCCCTCCCCCTCTTCATTCCCCCCACATTTCCCTCCCTCCCCCTCTTCATTCCCCTCCCCCTCCCGCCCCCTCTTCATTCCCCTACCCCTCTCCCCCACTCCCTTCCCCATTCCCTTCCACTCTCCCCTGCGCCAATCTCGCACTATCTCCTTCTTCCACACTCCTCCTCCCACTTTCCCCCTCCTTTCTGACCATTGCCCTCCCCCACTCTCCTCTCAAACTCCCCTCCCCACTCTCTGCCACACTCCCCCTCCCCATCCCCCACTCCCCTCCCCAACTTCCTTCCACACTACCCACTCCCTTCCCTCACACTCCCCTCCCCCTAACACTCCCCTCCCCCTCACCATTACACACCCTCCCCTTCTACTCTCCTATTTCCCCACTCCCCATCCTCCACTCTACTTCCGCATTCCCCACTCACCTCCCCTCTCATTCTGCCATTCCCCTCAACGCACCCCTCCCCCACTCGTCCCCGGTCCCCACTCCCCTTTCCCCTCCCACATACCACTCCCCTCTCTCACTCCTATCGTCCACTCCAGTCCCCCACTCCTCACTCGCTCCCCTACACCCCTTGTTCGCATCCTCTCCCCCTCAGACCTGGTCTCCCTCCACACTGCCTCCCTCTCACATCCCCCACTTCCACTCCCACACTCCCTCTCACACACACCCATCCGCCACTCCCCTCCATCTGCCCTACCCTCAAAACCCTCTCCCCCACTACCTTGCTCCACTACCCTCCGCCACTACCCACCCACTCGGTCAACTCCCCTCCCCACTCCCTTCTCTACCGTCCCTCGTCCCCCACTCCCCTTCCCCACTCCCACACCTCCACCTCCCCTGCCAAATACCCCTCCCAACTCCTCTGCCGACTCACCTTCACCCCCGCCCCTCCCCCGCTCCCATCGCCCATACCCCTGCCCCTCTACTCCCCCCCAACACCCTGCACCAAATCCCCCTCCCTCACTACCCTCCCAACCACACCTCACCCCCACTCCCGTGCCCCTAAGCCACTCCCCGCTCTCCTGTCCCCCTCCCCCAATCACCTCCCTCCCCTCCCCACTCCACTTCCTCCCATCTCCCACTTCTCTCCCTCCCCTACCATTACCCCGCTCCACTTCCAAACTCCCCTCCCCGACTCCCGTCCTCCTCCACCCCACTCCACTCCCCACTCCCATCCTCCACTACCGCCCCCTACTCCCCACCCTCCCCTGCCACTCTGCCCTCCCCAACTCTCCCCACACTCCCCTCCCCCACTCCCGTCCCGCACTCACCCTAACCCTAACCCACTCTCGTTCCCCCTATATCCTCATTCCACCTCTCCCTCCCCCACATCCCTGCCCCTCCCCCACATGCCTCCCCACCCCCTCCCCTCCACTCCCCTCACACTCCCAACTGCAAATCCCCTCCTCCATTCCCTAACTACCCTCTCCCCACTCCACTCCCCTCACTCCCCAACCCCTCCTCTCACACCTGTCCCCAAACCCCTCCCCCCACTCCCTTCGCCCACCCCTCCCCCACTTCTCCACCACTCCTCCCACACTTCCCTCCTCCAACCCTCCCCCACTACCCCCGCACTCCTCCCCCACTCCTCCCACTCCCAACTCCAAATCCCCTCACCCACTCTGCTAACTCCGTGCTGCACTCCCCTAACGTCCCTCTGCCCACTCTATTCCCCCTCTTCCCTCCCTCCCCAACCCCTCCCCTCACTCCTGTCCCCAGTCCCCTCCCCCCACTACCCTCCCCCACTCCGCCCCCACTCCTCTCCCCCACTCCTCCCTACTCCCCTCCCCCACTCCCCTTCCTCAAACCGCTCCCCAGCCTCTCCCCTCCCCCAAGAGCTCCCCTCCCCCACTCCTCTCCCCCACTCACCGACCCCACTCCCCACTCCCCTCCCATTTCCCTCCCCACTCTCACTTCCCCCACGCCCCTCCTCCACTGCCCTCGTACATTCCCCTCCTCAGTCCACTGCCCTCCACACTCACCCTCTCCAACACCTCTCCCCCACTCTCTTCCCCTCCTTAACCCAATTTACTATCCCACCCACTCCATTCACTCACTCCCTTACCCGTCCCCTCCCCATTCCTCTCCCCTTCCACTCCCCACCCCTCCTCTCCCCACTTCTCTCCCCCACTCCTCTCCCCCACTCCTCTCCCCCACTCCTCTCCCCACCCCTCCACTCGCCCACTCCCCTCCCCCATTTCCCTCCCCACTCATCTTACCACTCATCTCCCATCCCTCAATCCCCTCCCCACTTTCCTCCTCCACACCCGCTGCCCCCATTGCCCTCCCCTCCGCGACTCCCTTCACCTCTCACATCTCCCTCCCCTCACAGCCCCCTACTCCACTCCGCTTCCTCTCCCACATCTCCCATCGCCCTTCCCTCCCCCACCCCTTCCCAACTCCCCTCCTTTCCCCTACCCCACCTCACACACTCACTCCAATTTTCCCACTCGCCTTCCCCCATTCCCCTTTCCTAGTCCCTCCCTAACTCCCACTTCTCTCACCCAGTCCCGTCTCCCATTCTCCTCCCCCACTCCCTCACCTCACCCACTCCTCTCCCGCACCCCCCCCCAAAAGGACCCTCCCCACCCCAATCCACTCCCACTCCCCTCCCCCACCCCCAAACCCCCCTCCTCTTCCCCACTCCATTCCCCCACTCCCCTCCCTCACTCCCCTCCCTCCCCAACCCTTACCCCCCCAACCCCTCCCTCACGCCCCTCCCCAACTCCCCTCCCCAAAACACCTCTCCCACTCCCCTCCCCCACTCCCCTCCCCCACTCTTCTGCCAATCCCACCACTCCCCCCCGACTTGCCACACTCCCTACCCAACCCCTCCCACACTCCCCTCCTTACCCTCCTCTCCTGCCCAACACCTCAACCCCTCCCCCACTCCCCTCCCCCGCTCCCCTCCCCAATCCCCTCCCCTAACCCCCAACTCTGCGCTCCACCACTCCTCTCCATCTCTCCCATCTTTGCTCTCTCACTCCCTTCCTAATATCCTTGCCACATCTCCGTCCCCCACCCCCCTGCCACATCCCCTACTCCCTCACTCACATCCTCCACGCCATTCCCCACCACCCTCTCCCAATTCCACTCACCCTCCCCCAATCCCACTCCGCTCCCCCCAATCCCACTCACCTTCCCCCAATCCCACGCACCCTCCCCCAATACCACTCGCACTCCCCCAAGACCACACACCCTCTCCCACTCCACTCCCCCACTCCCATCCCCCACTTCCCTCCCTCACCCCCTTCAACACCTATCTCACCACTTCCCTCCCTTCCCCACGCCCCTCATGACTCCCCTCCCCCTTTCCACTTCCCCAATTCACACATTCACTCCCCTCATCCTCCTCACTCACCTCCACCTCCCCTCTCCCATTGCCCTCTCCACTCCCCTCCCCCATTCCCCTCCCCCATTCCCTTCCCCCACCCCCAGTCCCTTTCCCCTCTCCTCCCCAATACCCCATCACCTACCCCCTCCCCTCTCCTCCCCAACAACCTCCCACTTACCCCTCCACTCTCCTCCCCAACACCCCCTCCCCCTCAACTCCCCTCCCCCACTCCCCTCTCCACTCCCCTCCCCCTCCCCCACTACCCTCCCCATTCCCTTCCCCTCCCCCTCCCCCACCCCCCACCACCACTCCCTTCCCCCTCAACATGCCCACTCTATTCCCCCACTCCCTTCCCTCTCCCCTTCCCCCTCCCCAATCCCCTACACAACACCCACCCCCTACTTCTCATCGGCTTCCGCCACTCCCCTCCGCCACTCCCATCTTTCACTGCCCTCCCCCACTACCCTACACCTCCCCCACTACCCTCCTCGAGTCCCCTTCCCCACTGCCCTGTCCACTCGCCTCCTTTCCCCACTCCACTCCCCTCTCCCCTCCCGCACCACACGCTGCACACTCACCTGCATCTCCCACTTCCCTCCCCCTCCCCACTCCCCTACTCCCCTTCCCCTGCCACTCTCCCCTCCCCTGCCCTTCCCGTCCCACATCCCCCTCCCCACTCCATTCCCAAACTCCCCTTCCCCCTCCACCTCCCCCACTCCAAGCCCCCATTCCCCACCCATCCCCCACTCCACCACTTTCCTCGCTCACTCCCATCCGCCACTGCACTCCCCACTCCTCTCTAACCTCCCCTACACCCCTTCACTTACCACACTCTCCTCCTCACATACCCTCTCTCTCCCCCTCACATCCCTTCTCCCTCCCAACAACCCTCCCTCTGCCCCACTCACTCTCCCCCACTCCCCTAACCCCCCTCCCTGTTCCCTGCACTCCATCCCACTGCCCTCCTTTATTCCCTTCCTGCTCCCCCTCTATCACTCCCATCCCCCTCCCCGCCCTTCCCCCTCCCTCCCCACTCTATTCCCCCACTCCCTTCCATCTCCCCTTCCCCCTTCCGCCTTACCCCCTCCCCAATCCCTTCCACAACACCCACCCCCTACTTCTCATCGGCCTCCCCCACTCCTCTCCGCCATTCCCATCTTTCACTACCCTCCCCCAGTACCCTTACCCACTACCCTCCCCCACTACCCCACACCTCCCCCACTACCCTCCGCGAGTCCCCTTCTCCACTGCCCTGTCCACTCCCCTCCTTTCCTCACTCCACTCCCCTCCCTCCCCCTCCCCACCACACTCTGCACACTCACTCCCGTCTCCCATTCCCTACCCCTCCCCACTCCCCCTCTCCCCTACTCCCCTTCCCCTGCATCACTCCCCTTAACTTCTCATATCCCCCTCCTCCACTCACATCCTCACTCCACTCCCCCACTCCAAGACCCCATTCCCCACTCCCTCCCCCACTCCACTACTCTCCTGCCTCACTCCCATCCGCCACTCCACTCCTCACTCCTCTCTCCCCTCCCGTACACCCTTTCACTCACCACCCTCTCCCCCTCACATCCCCTCTCCCTCCCCACAACCCTCCCCCTGCCCCACTCACCCTCCCCCACTCCCCTAACTTTGCACCCCCACTCCCCAACTCCCCTCCCTGTTCCCTGCACCCCACCCCACTTCCCTCCCTTATTCCCTTCCTGCTCCCCCTCTACCACTCCCATCCCCCTCCCTGCCCTTCCCCCTCCCCTTCCCCACTCTATTCCCCCACTCCCTTCCCTCTCCCCTTCTCCCCTCCCCAATCCCCTCCACCACTCACCTACCCTACTCCTCATTGGCTAACCCCATTTCCCTCCGCCACTCACCTCCCCCACTACCATCCACCTACCCCGTTACCCTCCACGAGTCCCCTTCCCCACATCCCTTCTCCACTGCCCTACCAACTCACCTCCCTTCCCCACACCCCTCTTCCGTCCCCTAACCAACACTGCAAACTCACTCCCATTTCCCACTCCACTCTCACTGCCACCTTGCACATTCCTCTCCCTGCTCCCCTCACCCTCCCCTGCCCAGTCCCCTCCCCTACTCCCCTCCCCAACCCCCTGCACTCCCCTCCCACACTCCCCACTCTCCTCCCTCACTCGCATCCTCCACTCTAGTTCCTACTCCTCTCTCCCGTCCCCTTTACCGCCCACTCACCACCCTCTCCCCTCACACTCCCTCTCACTCCCCACTACCCTCCCCCAATCCCACTCACCCTCCCCCACTCTCCCTCCCCCGTGCCCCTTCTGCTCTGCCCTCCCCCTCCCTCACGCCCCATCCCCAATCCCTTCCGCCACACCTTTCCCCCAGTCCCATCAACCCTTCCCTCCCTTTCCCCCTCACGCAACACCCCCTCCTACACTCCCCAGCACCTCCCCACTCCTCTTCTGCCTCCCTTCCCCTACCCCCAACCTCCACTACCCTCCCCCACTCCCCTCCCCACTCCCCTCCCCCACTGCCCACCCCCATTCCGCTCCCCGCACTCCTCCCTCCCCCCCTCCCGTCTCCCACTCCCCTTCCCCTCCCCCACTCCCCTCCCACACTTCTGTCCCCTATTACCCTCATCCACACCGCTCCCCCTCCCCCTCCTTCATTCCGCTTCACCACTCCCCCACTCTCCTCCCTCACTCCCATCCTCCACTCCACTCCCAACTCCACTCTACCCTACCGTACACTTCCCACTCACCTCCTTCTCCCCCTCACACTCCTTCTCCTTCCCCACTCCCATCCCCGAATCCCACTGCCCCTCCCCCACTCACATCACCCTCCCCTCCCTCACTCCCCGCTCCACTACCGCACTCCCCTCCCCCACTCCACTTCTCAACTCTCATCCCTCACTTCCATCCTTCACTTCCCTCCCCACTCCCCTCATCCACACCCCTCACCTACTCCGCTCACCCCTCCCCCACTCCTCACTCTCCACTCCCCTCCCCCACTTGCCTATCTGCCTCGCCCACTCCATCTCCCCCACTCCCCTCCACAACTCCCCCTCCCTCACTCCCCTCCCCCACTCCCCTCCCCACCACCCTCCCCCACTCCTCTCCCACAATCCGCTCATCCCTACCCCACTCCTCACTCCGCACTACCCTCCTCAACACCGCACCCCTCACTCTCCACCCTCACTACCCTCCCTAACCTTTCATTGCAGCAGCTTTTTCGGGAGCAGTGAGTGAGCGAGTGAGCAGCTGGGAAGGTCAGTTTGAAAGTACATTTAATTTCCTTTTGTTTTTTGGCGGAGGCCAGGGGGCTGCTGGGTAAGTAAAACACTATATATTTGGGCGGTTTAAAATAACTTTCCTTTCAGTGCAGCAGCTTTTTCGGGAGCAGCGTGTGAGCGAGTGAGCAGCTGGGAAGGTCAGTTTGAAAGTACATTTAATTTCCTTTTGTTTTTCGGCGGAGGCCAGGGGGCTGCTGGGTAAGTAAAACACTATATATTTGGGCGGTTTCTGAACCCGAGACACCACACTTGTAGTGTCTCCCACCCGCCCTCCTCCTCTAACCAAAAAAAAAGGACTCGGTGGGGTGTTTATAAGGTAAGGCTTTTTCGATTTCTCTGGTTTTATTGTGATTGGTAAAAACTTTTCGTTCCTTTTTCATTTAACTAAGTTTAAACTTAAGATTAAAAATGGCAGGAGATCTCAGACCCGTATCATGCTCCTCTTGCTCAATGTGGGAGCTCAGGGACATGGCTGATGTCCCTGACTCCTTCACGTGCAGGAAGTGTGTCCAACTGCAGCTCTTGTTAGACCGCATGACGGCTCTCGAGCTGCGGATGGACTCACTTTGGAGCATGCGCGATGCTGAGGAGGTCGTGGATAGCACGTTTAGTGAATTGGTCACACCGCAGATTAGGATTGCTGAGGGAGAAAGGGAATGGGTGACCAAAAGGCAGAGAAAGAGCAGGAAGGCAGCGCAGGAGTCCCCTGCAGTCATCTCCCTCCAAAACAAGTATACCGTTTTGGATACTGTTGGGGGAGATGGCTCACCAGGGGAAGGCAGCAGTAGCCAGGTCCATGGCACCGTGGCTGGCTCTGCTGCTCAGAAGGGCGGGAAAAAGAGTGGAAGGGCTATAGTCGTAGGGGATTCGATTGTAAGGGGAGTAGATAGGCGGTTCTGTGGTCGAAAACGAGGCTCCCGAATGGTATGTTGCCTCCCAGGTGCACGGGTCAGGGACGTCTCAGATCGGCTGCAGAACATTCTGAAAGGGGAGGGTGAACAGCCAGTTGTCATTGTGCACATAGGCACTAATGATATAGGTAAAAAACGGGATGAGGTCCTTACAAGCAGAGTTTAGGGAGTTAGGAGCCAAGTTAAAAAGTAGGGCCTCAGAGGTAGTAATCTCAGGATTACTACCAGTGCCACGTGATAGCCAGAGTAAAAATGAAAGAATAGTCAGGATGAATGCGTGGCTTGAGAGATGGTGCAGGAAGGAGGGGCTCAGATTTTTGGGACATTGGGACCGGTTCTGGGGGAGGTGGGACTATTACAAATTGGACGGTCCACACCTGGGCCGGACTGGAACCAATGTCCTTGGGGGTGCTTTTGCTAACGCTGTTGGGGAGGGTTTAAACTAATGTGGCAGGGGGATGGTAACCAAATGAGGAGGTCAGTGGATAGTAAGGAGGTAGTAACGAAAGCCTATAAGGAACTAGATAATGAAGTCAGTGTGACTAAGGGGAAGAACAGGCAGGGAGCAGATGATGAATGTAAAGGGACTGGTGGTCTGAGGTGCATTTGTTTTAATGCAAGAAGTGTAGTAGGTAAGGCAGATGAACTTAGGGCTTGGATTAGTACCTGGGAGTATGATGTTATTGCTATTACTGAGACTTGGTTGAGGGAAGGCCATGATTGGCAACTAAATATCCCAGGATATCGATGCTTCAGGCGGGATAGAGAGGGAGGTAAAAGGGGTGGAGGAGTTGCATTACTGGTCAAAAAGGATATCACAGCTGTGCTGAAGGAGGGCACTATGCAGGACTCGAGCAGTGAGGCAATATGGGCAGAACTCAGAAATAGGAAGGGTGCGGTAACAATGTTGGGGCTGTACTACAGGCCTCCCAACAGCGAGCGTGAGATAGAGGTACAAATATGTAAACAGATTATGGAAAGATGTAGGAGCAACAGGGTGGTGGTGATAGGAGATTTTAATTTTCCCAACATTGACTGGGATTCGCTTAGTGTTCGAGGTCCAGATGGAGCAGAATTTGTAAGGAGCATCCAGGAAGGTTTTCTAGAGCAGTATGTAAATAGTCCAACTCGGGAAGGGGCCATACTGGACCTGGTGTTGGGGAATGAGCCCGGACAGGTGTTTGACGTTTCAGTAGGGGACTACTTTGGGAATAATGATCACAATTCCGTAAGCTTTAAAATACTCATGGACAAAGATGAGAGTGGTCCTAAAGGAAGAGTGCTAAATTGGGGGAAGGCCAACTATACCAAAATTCGGCAGGAGCTGGGGAATGTAGATTGGGAGCAGCTGTTTGAAGGTAAATCCACATGTGATATGTGGGAGGCTTTTAAAGAGAGGTTGATTAGCGTGCAGGAGAGACATGTTCCTGTGAAAATTAGGGATAGAAATGGCAAGATTAGGGAACCATGGATGACAGGTGAAATTGTGAGACTAGCAAAGAGGAAAAAGGAAGCATACATAAGGTCTAGGCGGCTGATGAAAGACGAAGCTTTGAAAGAATATCGGGAATGTCGGACCAATCTGAAACGAGGAATTAAGAGGGCTAAAAGGGGTCATGAAATATTTTTAGCAAACAGGGTTAAGGAAAATCCCAAAGCCTTTTATTCATATATAAGGAGAAAGAGGGTAACTAGAGAAAGGATTGGCCCACTAAAGGACAAAGGAGGAATGTTATGCTTGGACTCAGAGAAAATGGGTGAGATTCTAAACGAGTACTTTGCATCGGTATTCACCGAGGAGAGGGACATGACGGATGTTGAGGTTAGGAACTGATGTTTGATTACTCTAGGTCAAGTCGGCATAAGGAGGGAGGAAGTGTTGGGTATTCCAAAAGGCATTAAGGTGGACAAGTCCCCAGGTCCGGATGGGATCTATCCCAGGTTACTGAGGGAAGCGAGAGAGGAAATAGCTGGGGCTTTAACAGATATCTTTGCAGCATCCTTAAACACGGGTGAGGTCCCAGAGGACTGGAGAATTGCTAATGTTGTCCCCTTGTTTAAGAAGGGTAGCAGGGATAATCCAGGTAATTATAGACCAGTGAGCCTGACGTCAGTGGTAGGGAAGCTGCTGGAGAAGATACTGAGGGATAGGATCTATTCCATTTGGAAGAAAATGGGCTTATCAGTGATAGGCAACATGGTTTTGTGCAGGGAAGGTCATGTCTTACCAACTTAATAGAATTCTTTGAGGAAGTGACAAAGTTGATTGATGAGGGAAGGGCTGTCGATCTCATATACATGGACTTCAGTAAGGCGTTTGATAAGGTTCCCCATGGCAGGCTGATGGAGAAAGTGAAGGCGCTTGGGGTCCAAGGTGTACTAGCTAGATGGATAAAGAACTGGCTGGGCAACAGGAGACAGAGAGTAGCAGTGGAAGGGAGTTTCTCAAAATGGAGACGTGTGACCAGTGGTGTTCCACAGGGATCCGTGCTGGGACCACTGTTGTTTGTGATATACATTAATGATTTGGAGGAAAGTATAGGTGGACTGATTAGCAAGTTTGCAGACGACACTAAGATTGGTGGAGTAGCAGATAGTGAAGGGGACTGTCAGAGAATACAGCAGAATATAGATAGATTGGAGAGTTGGGCAGAGAAATGGCAGATGGAGTTCAATCAGGGCAAATGCGAGGTGATGCATTTTGGAAGATCCAATTCAAGAGTGAACTATACAGTAAATGGAAAAGTCCTGGGGAAAATTGATGTCCAGAGAGATTTGGGTGTTCAGGTCCATTGTTCCCTGAAGGTGGCAATGCAGGTAAATAGAGTGGTCAAGAAGGCATACGGCATGCTTTCCTTCATCGGACGGGGTATTGAGTAGAAGGGTTGGCAGGTCATGTTACAGTTGTATAGGACTTTGGTTCGGCCACATTTGGAATACTGCGTGCAGTTCTGGTCGCCACATTATCAAAAGGATGTGGATGCTTTGGAGAGGGTGCAGAGGAGGTTCACCAGGATGTTGCCTGGTATGGAGGGCGCTAGCTATGAAGAGAGGTTGAGTAGATTAGGATTATTTTCATTAGAAAGACGGAGGTTGAGGGGGGACCTGATTGAGGTGTACAAAATCATGAGAGGTATAGACAGGGTGGATAGCAAGAGGCTTTTTCCCAGAGTGGGGGATTCAATTACTAGAGGACACGAGTTCAAAGTGAAAGGGGAAAAGTTTAGGGGGGATATGCGTGGAAAGTTCTTTACGCAGAGGGTGGTGGGTGCCTGGAACGCGTTGCCAGTGGAGGTGGTAGATGCGGGCACGATGGCGTCTTTTCAGATGTATCAAGACAGATACATGAATGGGCAGGAAGTAAAGAGATACAGACCCTTAGAAAATAGGCGACATGTTTAGATAGAGGATCTGGATCGGCGCAGGCTTGGAGGGCCGAAGGGCCTGTTCCTGTGCTGTAATTGTCTTTGTTCTTTGTTCTTTGTTCTTTGAGTACAACTCCAGCTGCTATTAATAGAGGTCTGGATCGAATTGGCACTTTCCTGGTGTGTGAGTGGGGATCAGTACAACTCCAGCTGGTATTAATTAGTGGTCTGGATTCAATTGGCTCTTTCCTGGTGTGTGAGTGGGGCTCAGTACCACTCCAGCTGGTATTAAGAGGTCTGGATTGAATGGGCCTCTTTCCTGGTGTGTGAGTGATCCTCAGTCGCACTCCAGCTGGTATGAATAGAGGCCTGGAATGACCTGTCCCTTTCCGGCTGTGTGAGTGGGACTCAGTACCACTCCAGCTGGTATGAATAGAGGCCTGCAATGAACTGACACCTTCATGGCGTGTGAGAGGGACTCAGACGCACACCAGCTGCTATTATGGAGGTCAGGATTGAATTGGCTCTTTCTGGAGTGTGAGATGGAGTTAATTCCACTCCAGCTCGAATTAATAGAGGCCTGAATTGAATTGGCTCTTTCCTGGTTCGTGAGTGGGGCTCAGTACCACTCCAGCTGGTATTAATAGAGGCCTGGATTGAATTGGATCTTTCTGGTGTCTGCGTGGGGCTCAGTACCATTCCTGCTGGTATTAATAGAGGTCTGGATTGAATTGGCCGTTTCCTGGTGTGTGAGTGGGAGTTAATTCCACTCCAGCTGGTATTAATAGAGGCCTAGATTGAATTGGCTGTTTCCTGGTGTGTGAGTGGGAGTCAATTCCACTCCAGATGGTATAAATAGAGGCCTGGAATGAACTGTCCCTTTCCTGCTGTGTGCTTGGCGCTCAGTCGCACTCCAGCTGGTATTATAGAGGTCTGGACTGGATTGGCTCTTAACTGATGTGTGAGTGGGACTCAGTACCACTCCAGCTGGTATTAATAGAGGCCTGGATTGAGTTAGCCACTTCCTGGTGTGTGAGCGGGGCTCAGTTCCACTCCTTCTGCTATTAATAGAGACATGGATTGAATTGGCCCTTTCCTGGTGAGTGAGTGGGGCTCAGTACCACTCCAGCTGGTATTAAAAGAGGTCTGGATTGAATTGGCTCTTTTTAGTGTGTGTGTGGGACTCAGTACCACTCCAGCTGGTATTAATAGAGGCTTGGATTGAATTGGCTCTTGCTGGTGCCTGAGGGGGGCGCAGTACCATCCTGCTGGTATTATTAGAGGTCTGGATGGAATGGTCTCTTTCCTGGTGTGTCCGTGAGAATCAGTATCACTCCAGCTGGTATTAATAGAGGCCTAGAATGAATTGGCTCTTTCTGGTGTGTGAGTGGGACACAGTGCCAGAACACCCGGTGTTAATAGAGTCCTGGAATGAACTGTCTCTTCTCTGCTGTGTGAGTGGGATTCAGTCCCACTCCAAATGTTATTAATAGAGGCCTGCATTGAATTGGCTCTTTCTGGTGCGTGTGTGGGACTCAGTACCACTCCAGCTGGTATTAATAGAGGCCTGGATTGAATTGGCTCTTTCCTGGTGTGTGAGTGGGACTCAGTACCACTCCAGCTGGTATTAATAGAGGCCTGGATTGAATTGGCTCTTTCCTGGTGTGTGAGTGGGACTCAGTACCACTCCAGCTGGTATTAATAGAGGCCTGGATTGAATTGGCTCTTTCCTGGTGTGTGAGTGGGACTCAGTACCACTCCAGCTGGTATTAATAGAGGCCTGGATTGAATTGTCTCTTTCCTGGTGTGTGAGTGGTGCTCAGTGCCGCTCCAGCTAGTATTAATAGAGGCCTAGATTGAATTGGCTCTTTCCTGGTGTGTGAGTGGGACTCAGTACCACTCCAGAAGTATTAATAGAGGCCTGGATTGAATTGGCTCTTTCCTGGTGTGTGAGTGGGGCTCAGTACCACTCCAGCTGGTATGAATAGAGGCCTGGATTGAATTGTCTCTTTCCTGGAGAGTGAGTGGTGCTCAGTGCCCCTCCAGCTGGTATTAATAGAGGCCTGGATTGAACTGGCCCTTTCTCGTGTGTGAGTGGGACTCAGTCGCAGTTCAGCTGGTATTATAGATGTCTAGATTGAATTGGCTCTTCCCTGGTGTGTGAGTGGGACTCAGTACCACTCCAGCTGGTATTAATAGAGGCCTGGATTGAACTGGCCCTTTCTCGTGTGTGAGTGGGACTCAGTCGCAGTTCAGCTGGTATTATAGATGTCTAGATTGAATTGGCTCTTCCCTGGTGTGTGAGTGGGACTCAGTACCACTCCAGCTGGTATTAATAGAGGCCTGGATTGAATTGGCTCTTCCCTGGTGTGTGAGTGGGACTCAGTACCACTCCAGCTGGTATTAATAGAGGCCTGGATTGAATTGGCTCTTTCCTGGTGTGTGAGTGGGACTCAGTACCACTCCAGCTGGTATTAATAGAGGCCTGGATTGAATTGGCTCTTTCCTGGTGTGTGAGTGGGACTCAGTACCACTCCAGCTGGTATGAATAGAGGCCTGGATTGAATTGTCTCTTTCCTGGAGAGTGAGTGGTGCTCAGTGCCGCTCCAGCTAGTATTAATAGAGGCCTAGATTGAATTGGCTCTTTCCTGGTGTGTGAGTGGGACTCAGTACCACTCCAGAAGTATTAATAGAGGCCTAGAATGAACTGTCCCTTTCCTGGTTTGTGAGTGGGACTCAGTGCCCCTCCAGCTGGTATTAATAGAGGCCTGGATTGAACTGGCCCTTTCTCGTGTGTGAGTGGGACTCAGTCGCAGTTCAGCTGGTATTATAGATGTCTAGATTGAATTGGCTCTTCCCTGTTGTGTGAGTGGGACTCAGTACCACTCCAGCTGGTATTAATAGAGGCCTGAATTGAATTGTCTCTTTCCTGGTGTGTGAGTGGGACTCAGTACCACTCCAGATGGTATTAATAGAGGCCTGGAGTGAACTGTCCCTTTCCTGGTTTGTGAGTGGGACTCAGTACCCCTCCAGCTGGTATTAATAGAGGCTTGGGTTGAATTGGCTCTTTCTGGTGTGTAAGTGGGGCTCAGTGCCATTCCAGCTGGTATTAATAGAGGTCTGGATTGAATTAGCTCTTTCCTGGTGTGTGAGTGGGAGTTAACTCCACTCCAGCTGGTATTATTCGAGGCCTAGATTGAATTGGCTGTTTCCTGGTGTTTGACCGGGGCTCAGAACCACTCCAGCTGGGATTAATAGAGGCCGGGAATGAACTGTCCCTTTCCTGCTGTGTGAGTGGGACTCAGTCGCACTCCAGCTGGTATTAATAGATGTCTGGATTGATTTGGCTCTTTCCTGGTGTGTGAGTGGGGATCAGAACCACTCCAACTGGTATTAATAGAGATCTGGATTGAATTGGCTCTTTCTGGTGTGTGTGTGTGGGGCTCAGTACCACTCCAACTGGTTAAATAGAGGCCAGGAATGAACTGTCCCTTTCCTGCTGTGTGTGTGGGACTCAGTCGCACTTCAGCTGGTATTATAGAGGTCTGGAATGAATTGCCTCTTTCCTGGTGAGTGAGTGGGGTTCAGTACAACTCCAGCTGGTATTAATAGAGGTCTGGATTGAATTCTCTCTTCCCTGGTGTGTGAGTGGGGCTCAGTACCTCTCCAGCTGGTATTAATAAGAGGTCTGGATTGAATGTGCCTCTTTCCTGGTGTGTGAGTGGGACTCAGTACCTCTCCAGCTGGTATTAATAGAGACCTGGATTGAATTCTCTCTTTCCTGGTGTGTGAGTGGGACTCAGTACCACTCCAGCTGGTATCAATAGAGGCCTGAATTGTATTGGCTCTTTCCTGGTGTGTGAGTGGGACTCAGTACCACTCCAGCTGTTATTAATAGAGGTCTGGAATGAACTGTCCATTTCCTGCTGCGTGAGTGGGGATCAGTACAAGTCCAGTTTGTATTAATAGAGGCCTGGAATGACCTGTCCCTTTCTTGCTGTGTGAGTGGGTCTCAGTACCACTCCAGCTGGTATTACAGAGGTCTGGAATGAATTGCCTCTTTCCTGGTGAGTGAGTGGGGTTCAGTACCTCTCCAGCTGGTATTAATAAGAGGTCTGGATTGAATTCTCTCTTCCCTGGTGTGTGAGTGGGGCTCAGTACCTCTCCAGCTGGTATTAATAAGAGGTCTGGATTGAATGTGCCTCTTTCCTGGTGTCTGAGTGATCCTCAGACGCACACCAGCTGGTATTATAGAGGTCAGGATTGAATTGGCTCTTTCTGGTTTGTGAGTGGGACTCAGTGCCACTCCAGCTCGTATTAATAGAGGCCTGAATTGAATTGGCTCTTTCCTGGTTTGTGAGTGGGACTCAGTACCACTCCAGCTGTTATTGTGGAGTTCTGGATTGAATTGGCTCTTTCCTGGTTTGTGAGTGGGACTCAGTACCTTTCCAGCTGGTATTAATAGAGGCCTGGAATGAACTGACTCCTACATGGCGTGTGAGTGGGACTCAGACGCACACCAGCTGGTATTCTCGAGGTCAGGATTGAATTGGCTGTTTCTGGTGTGTGTGATGGAGTTAATTCCACTCCAGCTGGTATTAATAGAGGCCTGAATTGAATTGGCTCTTTCCTGGTGTGTGAGTGGGACTCAGTACCCCTCCAGCTGGTATTAATAGATGGCTGGATTGAATTGGCTCTTTTTGGTGTCTGAGTGGGGCTCAGTACCATTCCTGCTGGTATTAATAGGGTTGGGATTGAATTGGCTCTTTCCTGGTGTGTGATTGGGACTCCGAACATCTCCAGCTGGTATTAATAGAACCCTGGATAGAATTGGCTCTTTCTGGTGTCTGAGTGGGACTCAGTACCACTCCAGCTGGTATTAATAGAGGCCTGGATTGAATTGGCTCTTTCCAGGTGTGTGAGTGGGGTTCAGTACAACTCCAGCTGGTATTAATAGAGGTCTTGATTGAATTTTCTCTTCCCTGGTGTGTGAGTGGGGCTCAGTACCACTCCAGCTGGTACTAATAAGAGGTCTGGATAGAATGGGCCTCTTTCCTGGTGTCCGAGTGATCCTCAGTCCCACTCCAGCTGGTATTAATAGAAGTTTGGATTGATTTGGCTCTGTCCTGGTGTGTGAGTGGGACTCAGAACCACTCCAGCTCGTATTAATAGAGGCCTGAATTGAATTGGCTCTTTCCTGGTTTGAGAGTGGGACTCAGTACCACTCCAGCTGGTATTAATAGAGGCCTGAATTGAATTGGCTCTTTCCTGGTTTGTGAGTGGGACTCAGAACCACTCCAGCTCGTATTAATAGAGGCCTGAATTGAATTGGCTCTTTCCTGGTTTGAGAGTGGGACTCAGTACCACTCCAGCTGGTATTAATAGAGGTCTGGATTGAATTGGCTCTGTCCTGGTGTGTGTGGGACTCAGAACCACTCCAGCTCGTATTAATAGAGGCCTGAATTGAATTGGCTCTTTCCTGGTTTGAGAGTGGGACTCAGTACCACTCCAGCTGGTATTAATAGAGGCCTGAATTGAATTGGCTCTTTCCTGGTTTGAGAGTGGGACTCAGTACCACTCCAGCTGGTATTAATAGAGGTCTGGATTGAATTGGCTCTTTCCTGGTGTGTGAGCGGGACTCAGTACCACTCCAGCTGGTATTAATAGAGGTCTGGATTGAATTGGCTCTTTCCTGGTTTGTGAGTGGGACTCAGTACCACTCCAGCTAGTATTAATAGAGGCCTGGAATGAACTGACCCCTTCATGGCGTGTGAGAGGGACTCAGACGCACACCAGCTGGTATTCTCGAGGTCAGGATTGAATTGGCTCTTTCTGGAGTGTGAGATGGAGATAATTCAACTCCAGCTGGTATTAATAGAGGCCTGAATTGAATTGGCTGTTTCCTGGTGTGTGAGTGGGACTCAGTACCATTCCAGCTCGAATTAATAGAGGTCTGCAATGAACTGGCTCTTTCCTGGTTTGTGAGTGGGACTCAGTACCCCTCCAGCTGGTATTAATAGAGGGCTGGAATGAATTGGCTCTTTCCTGGTTTGTGAGTGGGACTCAGTACCGCTCCAGCTGGTATTAATAGAGGCCTGGATTGAATTGGCTCTTTTTGGTGTCTGAGTGGGGCTCAGTACCATTCCTGCTGGTATTAATAGAGGACTGGATTGAATTGGCTCTTTCCTGGTGTGTGAGTGGGAGTTAATTCCACTCCAGCTGGTATTAATAGAGGTCTGGATTGAATTGGCTCTTTTTGGTGTGTGAGTGGGACTCAGTACCACTCCAGCTGGTATTAATAGAGGCCTGGATTGAATTGACACTTTCCTGGTGTGTGAGTGGGACTCAGTACCACTCCAGCTGGTATTAATAGAGGCCTGGATTGAATTGACACTTTCCTGGTGTGTGAGTGGGACTCAATACCACTCCAGCTGGTATTAATAGAGGCCAGAATTGAATTGGCTCTTTCCTGGTGTGTGAGTGGGACTCAGTACCACTCCAGCTGGTATTAATAGAGGCCTGGAATGAATTGCCTCTTTCTGGTGTGTGAGTGGGACTCAGTGCCACTCCAGCTGTTATTAATAGAGGCCTGGATTGAATTGCCTCTTTCTGGAGTGTGAGTGGGACTCAGTACCTCTCCAGAAGTATTAATAGAGGCCTGGAATGAACTGTCCCTCTCCTGGTTTGTGAGTGGGACTCAGTACCCCTCCAGCTGGTATTAATAGAGGGCTGGATTGAATTGGCTGTTTCCTGGTGTGTGACTGGGGCTCAGAACCACTCCAGCTGGGAATATTAGAGGCCTGGAATGAACTGTCCTTTTCCTGCTGTGTGAGTGGGACTCCGTCGCACTCCAGCTGGGATTAAATGTGGTCTGGACTGAATTCGCTCTTTCCGGGTGGGTGAATGGGGTTCAGTACCATTCCAGCTGCTTTTATTGGAGGTCTGGTTGGAAGTTGCTCTTTCCTGGTGTGTGAGGGGGCTCAGTACCACTCCAGCTGGTATTAATAGAGGCCTGGATTGAATTGGCTGTTTCCTGGTGTGTGAGTGGGAATTAATTCCACTCCAGCTTGTATTAATAGAGGCCTGGAATTAACTGTCCCTTTCCTGCTGTGTGAGCGGGAATCAGTCGCACTCCAGCTGGGATTAAAAGATGTTTGGACTGAATTCGCTCTTTCCTGGTGTGTGAGGGGGCTCAGTACCACTCCAGCTGGTATTAATAGAGGCCTGAATTGAATTGGCTGTTTCCTGGTGTGTGAGTGGGACTCAGTACCATTCCAGCTCGAATTAATAGAGGTCTGCAATGAACTGGCTCTTTCCTGGTTTGTGAGTGGGACTCAGTACCCCTCCAGCTGGTATTAATAGAGGGCTGGAATGAATTGGCTCTTTCCTGGTTTGTGAGTGGGACTCAGTACCGCTCCAGCTGGTATTAATAGAGGCCTGGATTGAATTGGCTCTTTTTGGTGTCTGAGTGGGGCTCAGTACCATTCCTGCTGGTATTAATGGAGGACTGGATTGAATTGGCTCTTTCCTGGTGTGTGAGTGGGAGTTAATTCCACTCCAGCTGGTATTAATAGAGGTCTGGATTGAATTGGCTGTTTCCTGGTGTGTGAGTGGGGCTCGGTACCTTTCCAGCTGGTATTAATAGAGACCTGGAATGAACTGACCCCTTCATGGCGTGTGAGAGGGACTCAGACGCACACCAGCTGGTATTCTCGAGGTCAGGATTGAATTGGCTCTTTCTGGAGTGTGAGATGGAGATAATTCAACTCCAGCTGGTATTAATAGAGGCCTGAATTGAATTGGCTCTTTCCTGGTGTGTGAGTGGGACTCAGTACCATTCCAGCTCGAATTAATAGAGGTCTGCAATGAACTGGCTCTTTCCTGGTTTGTGAGTGGGACTCAGTACCCCTCCAGCTGGTATTAATAGAGGGCTGGAATGAATTGGCTCTTTCCTGGTTTGTGAGTGGGACTCAGTACCGCTCCAGCTGGTATTAATAGAGGCCTGGATTGAATTGGCTCTTTTTGGTGTCTGAGTGGGGCTCAGTACCATTCCTGCTGGTATTAATAGAGGACTGGATTGAATTGGCTCTTTCCTGGTGTGTGAGTGGGAGTTAATTCCACTCCAGCTGGTATTAATAGAGGTCTGGATTGAATTGGCTCTTTTTGGTGTGTGAGTGGGACTCAGTACCACTCCAGCTGGTATTAATAGAGGCCAGAATTGAATTGGCTCTTTCCAGGTGTGTTAGTGGGACTCAGTACCACTCCAGCTGGTATTAATAGAGGCCAGAATTGAATTGGCTCTTTCCTGGTGTGTGAGTGGGACTCAGAACCACTCCAGCTGGTATTAATAGAGGCCTGGAATGAATTGCCTCTTTCTGGTGTGTGAGTGGGACTCAGTGCCACTCCAGCTGGTATTAATAGAGGCCAGAATTGAATTGGCTCTTTCCTGGTGTGTGAGTGGGACTCAGTACCACTCCAGCTGGTATTAATAGAGGCCTGGAATGAATTGCCTCTTTCTGGTGTGTGAGTGGGACTCAGTGCCACTCCAGCTGTTATTAATAGAGGCCTGGATTGAATTGCCTCTTTCTGGAGTGTGAGTGGGACTCAGTGCCACTCCAGCTGTTATTAATAGAGGCCTGGAATGAATTGCCTCTTTCTGGAGTGTGAGTGGGACTCAGTACCTCTCCAGAAGTATTAATAGAGGCCTGGAATGAACTGTCCCTCTCCTGGTTTGTGAGTGGGACTCAGTACCCCTCCAGCTGGTATTAATAGAGGGCTGGATTGAATTGGCTGTTTCCTGGTGTGTGACTGGGGCTCAGAACCACTCCAGCTGGGAATATTAGAGGCCTGGAATGAACTGTCCTTTTCCTGCTGTGTGAGTGGGACTCCGTCGCACTCCAGCTGGGATTAAATGTGGTCTGGACTGAATTCGCTCTTTCCGGGTGGGTGAATGGGGTTCAGTACCATTCCAGCTGCTTTTATTGGAGGTCTGGTTGGAAGTTGCTCTTTCCTGGTGTGTGAGGGGGCTCAGTACCATTCCAGCTGGTATAATAGAGGTCTGGATTGAATTGGCTGTTTCCTGGTGTGTGAGTGGGAATTAATTCCACTCCAGCTTGTATTAATAGAGGCCTGGAATTAACTGTCCCTTTCCTGCTGTGTGAGTGGGAATCAGTCGCACTCCAGCTGGGATTAAAAGATGTTTGGACTGAATTCGCTCTTTCCTGGTGTGTGAGGGGGCTCAGTACCACTCCAGCTGGTTAAATAGAGGCCTGGAATGAACTGTCCCTTTCCTGCTGTGTGTGTGGGACTCAGTCGCACTTCAGCTGGTATTATAGAGGTCTGGATTGAATTGGCTGTTTCCTGGTGTGTGAATGGGAGTCAATTCCACTCCAGATGGTATTAATAGAGGCCTGGAATGAACTGTCCCTTTCCTGCTGTGTGCTTGGCGCTCAGTCGCACTCCAGCTGGTATTATAGAGGTCTGGATTGAATTGGCTCTTAACTGATGTGTGAGTGGGACTCAGTACCACTCCAGCTGGTATTAATAGGGTTGGGATTGAATTGGCTCTTTCCTGGTGTGTGAGTGGGACTCAGTACCACTCCAGCTGGTATTATAGAGGTCTGGATTGAATTGGCTCTTAACTGATGTGTGAGTGGGACTCAGTACCACTCCAGCTGGTATTAATAGAGGCCTGGAATGAACTGTCCCTTTCCTGCTGTGTGCTTGGCGCTCAGTCGCACTCCAGCTGGTATTATAGAGGTCTGGATTGAATTGGCTCTTAACTGATGCGTGATTGGGACTCAGTACCACTCCAGCTGGTATTAATAGAGGCCTGGATTGAATTGGCTCTTTCCTTGTGTGTGAGTGAGACTCAGTACCACTCCAGCTGGTATTAATAGAGGCCTGGATTGAATTGGCTCTTTCCTGGTGTGTGAGTGAGACTCAGTACCACTCCAGCTGGTATTAATAGAGGCCTGGATTGAATTGGCTCTTTCCTGGTGCCTGAGGGGGGCTCCGTACCATCCTGCTGGTATTAATAGAGGTCTGGATGGAATGGTCTCTTTCCTGGTGTGTGAGTGTGAATCAGTATCACTCCAGCTGGTATTAATAGAGGCCTAGAATGAATTGGCTCTTTCTGGTGTGTGAGTGGGACACAGTGTCAGAACACCCGGTGTTAATAGGGTCCTGGAATGAACTGTCTCTTCTCTGCTGTGTGAGTGGGACTCAGTACCACTCCAAATGTTATTAATAGAGGTCTGGATTGAATTGGCTCCTTCCTGGTGTGTGATTGGGACTCAGAACCACTCCAGCTGGTATTAATACGGTTGGGATTGAATTGGCTCTTTCCTGGTGTGTGAGTGGGACTCAGTACCACTCCAGAAGTATTAATAGAGGCCTGGAATGAACTGTCCCTTTCCTGGTTTGTGAGTGGGACTCAGTGCCCCTCCAGCTGGTATTAATAGAGGGCTGGATTGAATTGGCTCTTTTTGGTGTGTGAGTGGGAGTTAATTCCACTCCAGCTGGTATTGTGGAGGTCTGGATTGAGTTGGCTGTTTCCTGGTGTGTGAGTGGGGCTCGGAACCACTCCAGCTGGGATTAGTAGAGGCCTGGAATGAACTGTCCCTTTCCTGCTGTGTGAGTTGGAATCAGTCGCACTCCAGCTGGGATTAAGAGGTCTGGACTGAATTCGCTCTTTCCGGGTGGGTGAGTGGGGTTCAGTACCATTCCAGCTGATATTTATAGATGTTTGAAATGAGCTGTCTCTTATCTGTTGTGTGAGTGGGATTCAGTCCCACTCCAAATGTTATTAATAGAGGTCTGGAATGAATTGGCTCTTTTTGGTGTGTGAGTGGGAGTTAATTCCACTCCAGCTGGGATTGTGGAGGTCTGGATTGAATTGGCTGTTTCCTGGTGTGTGAGTGGGGCTCGGAACCACTCCAGCTGGGATTAGTAGAGGCCTGGAATGAACTGTCCCTTTCCTGCTGTGTGAGTTGGAATCAGTCGCACTCCAGCTGGGATTAAGAGGTCTGGACTGAATTCGCTCTTTCCGGGTGGGTGAGTGGGGTTCAGTACCATTCCAGCTGATATTTATAGATGTTTGAAATGAGCTGTCTCTTATCTGTTGTGTGAGTGGGATTCAGTCCCACTCCAAATGTTATTAATAGAGGCCTGGATTGAATTGGCTCTTTTTGGTGTGTGAGTGGGACTCAGTACCACTCCAGCTGGTATTAATAGAGGCCTGAATTGAATTGGCTCTTTCCTGGTGTGTGAGTGGGACTCAGTACCCCTCCAGCTGGTATTAATAGAGGTCTGGAATGAATTGGCTCTTTTTGGTGTGTGAGTGGGAGTTAATTCCACTCCAGCTGGTATTGTGGAGGTCTGGATTGAATTGGCTGTTTCCTGGTGTGTGACTGGGGCTCAGAACCACTCCAGCTGGGATTAGTAGAGGCCTGGAATGAACTGTCCCTTTCCTGCTGTGTGAGTTGGAATCAGTCGCACTCCAGCTGGGATTGTGGAGTTCTGGATTGAATTGGCTGTTTCCTGGTGTGTGACTGGGGCTCGGAACCACTCCAGCTGTGATTAGTAGAGGCCGGGAATGAACTGTCCCTTTCCTGCTGTGTGAGTTGGAATCAGTCGCACTCCAGCTGGGATTAAGAGGTCTGGACTGAATTCGCTCTTTCCGGGTGGGTGAGTGGGGTTCAGTACCATTCCAGCTGATATTTATAGATGTTTGAAATGAGCTGTCTCTTATCTGTTGTGTAAGTGGGATTCAGTCCCACTCCAAATGTTATTAATAGAGGTCTGGAATGAATTGACACTTTCCTGGTGTGTGAGTGGGACTCAGTACCACTCCAGCTAGCATTAATAGAGGCCTGAATTGAATTGGCTCTTTCCTGGTGTGTGAGTGGGACTCAGTACCACTCCAGCTGGTATTAATAGAGGCCTGGATTGAATTGGCTCTTTCCTGGTGTGTGAGTGGGACTCAGTACCACTCCAGCTAGCATTAATAGAGGCCTGAATTGAATTGGCTCTTTCCTGGTGTGTGAGTGGGACTCAGTACCACTCCAGCTGGTATTAATAGAGGCCTGAATTGAATTGGCTCTTTCCTGGTTTGAGAGTGGGACTCAGTACCCCTCCAGCTGGTATTAATAGAGGTCTGGATTGAATTGGCTCTTTTTGGTGTGTGAGTGGGACTCAGTACCACTCCAGCTGGTATTAATAGAGGCCTGAATTGAATTGGCTCTTTCCTGGTTTGTGAGTGGGGCTCAGTACCACTCCAGCTGGTATTAATAGAGGCCTGAATTGAATTGGCTCTTTCCTGGTGTGTGAGTGGGACTCAGTACCACTCCAGCTGGTATTAATAGAGGCCTGGATTGAATTGACACTTTCCTGGTGTGTGAGTGGGACTCAGTACCACTCCAGCTGGTATTAATAGAGGCCTGAATTGAATTGGCTCTTTCCTGGTGTGTGATTGGGACTCAGTACCACTCCAGCTGGTATTAATAGAGGCCTGGATTGAATTGACACTTTCCTGGTGTGTGAGTGGGACTCAGTACCACTCCAGCTGGTATTAATAGAGGCCTGGATTGAATTGACACTTTCCTGGTGTGTGAGTGGGACTCAGTACCACTCC
This sequence comes from Heterodontus francisci, assembly GCF_036365525.1. Classification (NCBI taxonomy): domain Eukaryota; kingdom Metazoa; phylum Chordata; class Chondrichthyes; order Heterodontiformes; family Heterodontidae; genus Heterodontus; species Heterodontus francisci. Next base: position 986,151 of record NW_027140520.1, read on the forward strand.
AGCTGGTATTAATAGAGGCCTGAATTGAATTGGCTCTTTCCTGGTTTGTGAGTGGGGCTCAGTACCACTCCAGCTGGTATTAATAGAGGCCTGAATTGAATTGGCTCTTTCCTGGTGTGTGAGTGGGACTCAGTACCACTCCAGCTGGTATTAATAGAGGCCTGGATTGAATTGACACTTTCCTGGTGTGTGAGTGGGACTCAGTACCACTCCAGCTGGTATTAATAGAGGCCTGAATTGAATTGGCTCTTTCCTGGTGTGTGAGTGGGACTCAGTACCACTCCAGCTAGCATTAATAGAGGCCTGAATTGAATTGGCTCTTTCCTGGTGTGTGAGTGGGACTCAGTACCACTCCAGCTGGTATTAATAGAGGCCTGGATTGAATTGGCTCTTTCCTGGTGTGTGAGTGGGACTCAGTACCACTCCAGCTGGTATTAATAGAGGCCTGGATTGAATTGGCTCTTTCCTGGTGTGTGAGTGGGACTCAGTACCACTCCAGCTGGTATTAATAGAGGCCTGGATTGAATTGGCTCTTTCCTGGTTTGAGAGTGGGACTCAGTACCCCTCCAGCTGGTATTAATAGAGGTCTGGATTGAATTGGCTCTTTTTGGTGTGTGAGTGGGACTCAGTACCACTCCAGCTGGTATTAATAGAGGCCTGGATTGAATTGACACTTTCCTGGTGTGTGAGTGGGACTCAGTACCACTCCAGCTGGTATTAATAGAGGCCTGAATTGAATTGGCTCTTTCCTGGTGTGTGATTGGGACTCAGTACCACTCCAGCTAGCATTAATAGAGGCCTGAATTGAATTGGCTCTTTCCTGGTGTGTGAGTGGGACTCAGTACCACTCCAGCTGGTATTAATAGAGGCCTGGATTGAATTGGCTCTTTCCTGGTTTGAGAGTGGGACTCAGAACCACTCCAGCTGGTATTAATACGGTTGGGATTGAATTGGCTCTTTCCTGGTGTGTGAGTGGGAGTCTGTACCACTCCAGCTGTTATTCATAGAGGCCTGGATTGAATTGGCTCCTACCTGGTGTGTGTGGGACTCAGTACCACTCCAGCTGGTATTAATAGAGGTCAGGATTGAATTGGCTCTTTCCTGGTGTGTGAGTGGGACTCAGTACCATTCCAGCTCGAATTAATAGAGGTCTGCAATGAACTGGCTCTTTCCTGGTTTGTGAGTGGGACTCAGTACCACTCCAGCTGGTGTTAATAGAGGTCAGGATTGAATTGGCTCTTTCCTGGTGTGTGTGGGACTCAGTACCACTCCAGCTGGTGTTAATAGAGGTCAGGATTGAATTGGCTCTTTCCTGGTGTGTGTGTGGGACTCAGTACCACTCCAGCTGGTATTAATAGAGGTCAGGATTGAATTGGCTCTTTCCTGGTGTGTGAGTGGGACTCAGTACCACTCCAGCTGGTATTCATAGAGGTCTGGATTGAATTGGCTCTTTCCTGGTGTGTGTGGGACTCAGTACCACTCCAGCTGGTATTAATAGAGGCCTGGATTGAGTTAGCCACTTCCTGGTGTGTGAGCGGGGCTCAGTACCACTCCAGCTGGTATTAATAGAGGCCTGGATTGAGTTAGCCACTTCCTGGTGTGTGAGCGGGGCTCAGTTCCACTCCTTCTGCCATTAATAGAGACATGGATTGAATTGGCCCTTTTTTGGTGAGTGAGTGGGGATTAGTGCCACTCCTGCTGGTATTAATAGAGGCCTGGATTGAATTGGCTCTTTGCTGGGGAGTGAGTGGGGATCTGGACCACTCCAGCTGGTATTAATAGAGATCTGGTTTGAATGGTCTCTTTCCTGGTGTGTGAGTGTGAATCAGAACCACTCCAGCTGGTATTAATAGAGGCCTAGAATGAATTGGCTCTTTCTGGTGTGTGAGTGGGACACAGTGCCAGAACACCCGGTGTTAATAGAGTCCTGGAATGAACTGTCTCTTCTCTGCTGTGTGAGTGGGACTCAGTACCACTCCAAATGTTATTAATAGAGGTCTGGATTGAATTGGCTCCTTCCTGGTGTGTGAGTGGCTCTCAGTCCCACTCCAGTCGCTATAGATAGAGACCTGGATCGAAATGGCTCTTCCCTGGTGTGTGAGTGGGGCTCAGTGCCACTCCAGCTGGTATTAATAGAGGGCTGGATTGAATTGGCTCCTTCCTGGTGAGTGAGTGGGGCTCAGTCCCACTCCAGCTGGTATTAAGAGTTCTCGATTGAATTGGCTCTTTCCTGGTGTGTGAGTGGGACTCAGTACCACTCCAGCTGGCATTAATCGAGGCCTGGATTAAATTGCCTCTTTCCTGGTGTTTGAGTGGGACTCAGTACCACTCCAGCTGCTATTAATAGAGGCCTGGATTGAATTTGCTCTTTCCTGTTGTGTGAGTGGGAGTTAATTCCACTCCAGCTGGTATTTATAGAGACCTGGATTGAATTGGCTCTTTCTGGGGTGTTAGTGGGTCTCAGTCCCACTCCAGCTGGTATTAATAGAGGTCTGGCTTTAATTAGCTTTTTCCTGGTGTGTGAGTGGGGCTCAGTACCACTCCAGCTGGTATTAATAAAGGTTTGCATTGAATTGGCTCTTTCCTGGTGTGTCAGTGGGACTCAGTACCACTCCAGCTGGTGATAATATAGGCTCGGTTTCAATTGGCTCTTTCCTGGTGTGTCAGTGGGACTCAGTACCACTCCAGCTGGTGATAATATAGGCTCGGTTTCAATTGGCTCTTTCCTGGTGTGTGAATGGGAGTTAATTTTACTCCAGCTGGTATAAATAGAGGCCTGGATTGAATTGGTTCTTTCCCGGTATGTGAATGAGCCTCAGTACCACTCCAGCTGGTTTTAACAAAGGCCAGTTCGATCTGATTATATGCACTGTTGTCTGTTTGATGTCACCTGCACCACGGCCATTTTACGTGACATATGGTACGGCCATTTTAAATGATATGCACTGTGGTCTGTTTGATGTCACCGTCACTGCGTCCATTTTAAATGTTATGCTCTGTGGTCTGTTTGATGTCACCTTGACTGCAGCCATTTTACGTGACATGTGCTGCGGCCATTTTAAATGATATGCTCTGTGGTCTGTTTGATGTCACCTTCACTGCGGCCATTTTACGTGACATATGGTACGGCCATTTTAAATGATATGCACTGTGGTCTGTTTGATGTCACCGTCACTGCGTCCATTTTAAATGTTATGCTCTGTGGTCTGTTTGATGTCACCTTGACTGCAGCCATTTTACGTGACATGTGCTGCGGCCATTTTAAATGATATGCACTGTGGTCTGTTTGATGTCACCTTCACTGCGGCCATTTTACGCGACATGTGCTGCGGCCATTTTAAATGATATGCACTGTGGTCTGTTTGATGTCACCTTCACTGCGGCCATTTTACGTGACATGTGCTGCGGCCATTTTAAATGATATGCACTGTGGTCTGTTTGATGTCACCTTCACTGCGGCCATTTTACGTGACATGTGCTGCGGCCATTTTAAATGATATGCTCTGTGATCTGTTTGAATTATGAGTAATCCACGGGGATCATTTTCAATGTTTTCTGTCCAGGGCAGTGAATGTAACAGATTATAAATGAGAATAAAATCTCATAAAGGATAATAAATCACAGACAATCATAAATATTATAAAGATTTACAAAGTGAGAGGAAGAATTATAAACAGTTTATAAAGGTTGTAAAGGTCAGTAAATGTTTATAAATTATTATAAAGAATTATCAATAATTATCAGGATTCTTTTAGTTTGAAAGGGATTATAAAAGAATCAGAAAGATTCAGACCCCGCCCCCACTCCCGTCACCCTGGAAACAGACCCCGCCCCCACTCCCGTCACTCTGGAAACAGACCCCGCCACCACTCCCGTCACTCTGGAAACAGACCCCGCCCCCACTCCCGTCACTCTGGAAACAGACCCCGCCCCCACTCCCGTCACCCTGGAAACAGACCCCGCCCCCACTCCCGTCACCCTGGAAACAGACCCCGCCCCCACTCCCGTCACCCTGGAAACAGACCCCGCCCCCACTCCCGTCACTCTGGAAACAGACCCCGCCCCCACTCCCGTCACCCTGGAAACAGACCCCGCCCCCACTCCCGTCACCCTGGAAACAGACCCCGCCCCCACTCCCGTCACCCTGGAAACAGAACCCGCCCCCACTCCCGTCACCCTGGAAACAGACCCCGCCCACACTCCCGTCACCCTGGAAACAGACCCCGCCCCCACTCCCGTCACCCTGGAAACAGACCCCGCCCCCACTCCCGTCACCTTGGTAACAGACCCCGCACCCACTCCCGTCTCCTTGGTAACAGACCCCGCCCCCACTCCGTCACCCTGGTGACAGACCCCGCCCCCACTCCCGTCACCTAGGTAACAGACCACGCCCCCACTCACGTCACCTTGGTAACAGACCCCGCCCCCACTCCCGTCACCTTGGTAACAGACCCCGCCCCCACTCCCGTTAACCTGGAAACAGACCCCGCCCCCACTCCCGTCACCTTGGTAACAGACCCCGCCCCCACTCCCGTCACCCTGGAAACAGACCCCACCCCCACTCCCGTCACCCTGGAAACAGACCCCGCCCCCCTCCTGTCACCTTGTTAACATACCCCGCCCCCACTCCCGTCACCTTGGTAACAGACCCCGCCCCCACTCCCGTCACCTTGGTAACAGACCCCGCCCCCACTCCCGTCACCCTGGAAACAGACCCCGCCCACATTCCCGTCACCCTGGAAACAGACACCGCCCCCACTCCCGTCACCTTAGTAACAGACCCCGCCCCCACTCCCGTCACCCTGGAAACAGACCCCGCCCACATTCCCGTCACTTTGGTAACAGACCCCGCCCCCACTCGCCGTCACTTTGGTAACAGACCCCGCCCCCACTCGCCGTCACTTTGGTAACAGACCCCGCCCCCACTCCCGTCACCTTGGAAACATACCCCGCCCCCACTCCCGTCACCTTGGAAACATACCCCGCCCCCACTCCCGTCACCTTGGAAACAGACCCCGCCCCCCACTCCCGTCACCTTGGAAACAGACCCCGCCCCCATTCGCCGTCACTCTGGAAACAGACCCCGCCCCCACTCCGTCACCCTGGAAACAGACCCCGCCCCCACTCCCGTCACTCTGGAAAAAGACCCCGCCCCCACTCCGGTCACCTTGGTAACAGACCCCGCCCCCACTCCGGTCACCTTGGAAACAGACCCCGCCCCCACTCGCCGTCACTTTGGTAACAGACCCCGCCCCCACTCGCCGTCACTTTGGTAACAGACCCCGCCCCCACTCGCCGTCACTTTGGTAACAGACCCCGCCCCCACTCGCCGTCACTTTGGTAACAGACCCCGCCCCCACTCGCTGTCACTTTGGTAACAGACCCCGCCCCCACTCCCGTCACCTTGGAAACATACCCCGCCCCCACTCCCGTCACCTTGGAAACATACCCCGCCCCCACTCCCGTCACCTTGGAAACAGACCCCGCCCCCCACTCCCGTCACCTTGGAAACAGACCCCGCCCCCACTCCCGTCACCCTGGAAACAGACCCCACCCCCACTCCCGTCACTCTGGAAAAAGACCCCGCCCCCACTCCGGTCACCTTGGTAACAGACCCCGCCCCCACTCCGGTCACCTTGGAAACAGACCCCGCCCCCCACTCCCGTCACCTTGGAAACAGACCCCGCCCCCACTCGCCGTCACCTTGGAAACAGACCCCGCCCCCACTCCCGTCACCTTGGAAACAGACCCCGCCCCCACTCCCGTCACTCTGGAAAAAGACCCCGCCCCCACTCCGGTCACCTTGGTAACAGACCCCGCCCCCACTCCTGTCATTCTGGAAACAGACCCCGCCCCCACTCGCCGTCACCTTGGAAACAGACCCCGCCCCCACTCGCCGTCACTTTGGTAACAGACCCCGCCCCCACTCGCCGTCACCTTGGAAACAGACCCCGCCCCCATTCGCCGTCACCTTGGTAACAGACCCCGCCCCCACTCCCGTCACCTTGGAAACAGACCCCGCCCCCACTCGCCGTCACCTTGGAAACAGACCCCGCCCCCACTCGCTGTCACCTTGGAAACAGACCCCGCCCCCACTCCCGTCACCTTGGAAACAGACCACGCCCCCATTCGCCGTCACTTTGGTAACAGACCCCGCCCCCACTCCCGTCACTCTGGAAACAGACCCCGCCCCCATTCGCCATCACTTTGGAAACAGGCCCCTCCCCCGCTCTGTCTCCATGGTGACAGGCCCCTCCCCCGCTCTGTCTCCATGGTGACAGGCCCCTCCCCCGCTCTGTCTCCATGGTGACAGGCCCCTCCCCCGCTCTGTCTCCATGGTGACAGGCCCCTCCCCCGCTCTGTCTCCGTGGTGAGAGGCCCCTCCCCCGCTCTGTCTCCATGGTGAGAGGCCCCTCCCCCGCTCTGTCTCCATGGTGACAGGCCCCTCCCCCGCTCTGTCTCCATGGTGACAGGCCCCTCCCCCGCTCTGTCTCCATGGTGAGAGGCCCCTCCCCCGCTCTGTCTCCATGGTGACAGGCCCCTCCCCCGCTCTGTCTCCATGGTGACAGGCCCCTCCCCCGCTCTGTCTCCATGGTGACAGGCCCCTCCCCCGCTCTGTCTCCATGGTGACAGTCCCCTCCCCCGCTCTGTCTCCATGGTGACAGGCCCCTCCCCCGCTCTGTCTCCATGGTGAGAGGCCCCTCCCCCGCTCTGTCTTCATGGTGACAGTCCCCTCCCCCGCTCTGTCTCCATGGTGAGAGGCCCCTCCCCCGCTCTGTCTCCATGGTGACAGGCCCCTCCCCCGCTCTGTCTCCATGGTGAGAGGCCCCTCCCCCGCTCTGTCTCCATGGTGAGAGGCCCCTCCCCCGCTCTGTCTCCATGGTGACAGGCCCCTCCCCCGCTCTGTCTTCATGGTGACGGGCCCCTCCCCCACTCTGTCTCCATGGTGAGAGGCCCCTCCCCCGCTCTGTCTCCATGGTGAGAGGCCCCTCCCCCGCTCTGTCTCCATGGTGACAGTCCCCTCCCCCGCTCTGTCTCCATGGTGACAGGCCCCTCCCCCGCTCTGTCTCCATGGTGACAGTCTCCTCCCCCGCTCTGTCTCCATGGTGACAGGCCCCTCCCCCGCTCTGTCTCCATGGTGAGAGGCCCCTCCCCCGCTCTGTCTCCATGGTGAGAGGCCCCTCCCCCGCTCTGTCTCCATGGTGACAGGCCCCTCCCCCGCTCTGTCTCCATGGTGACAGTCTCCTCCCCCGCTCTGTCTCCATGGTGACAGGCCCCTCCCCCGCTCTGTCTCCCTGGTGACAGTCCCCTCCCCCGCTCTGTCTCCATGGTGACAGGCCCCTCCCCCGCTCTGTCTCCATGGTGACAGTCCCCTCCCCCGCTCTGTCTCCATGGTGACAGTCCCCTCCCCCACTCCGTTACCCTGGTGACAGACCCCGCCCCCACTCCCGTCACCTAGGTAACAGACCACGCCCCCACTCACGTCACCTTGGTAACAGACCCCGCCCCCACTCCCGTCACCTTGGTAACAGACCCCGCCCCCACTCCCGTCACCCTGGAAACAGACCCCGCCCCCCCTCCTGTCACCTTGTTAACAGACCCCGCCCCCACTCCCGTCACCTTGGTAACAGACCCCGCCCCCACTCCCGTCACCTTGATAACAGACCCCGCCCACATTCCCGTCATTTTGGAAACAGACCCCGCCCCCCACTCCCGTCACCTTGGAAACAGACCCCGCCCCCACTCGCCGTCACCTTGGAAACAGACCCCGCCCCCACTCCCGTCACCTTGGAAACAGACCCCGCCCCCACTCGCCGTCACCTTGGAAACAGCCCCCGCCCCCATTCGCCGTCACCTTGGTAACAGATCCCGCCCCCACTCCCGTCACCTTGGAAACAGACCCCGCCCCCACTCCCGTCACCTTGGAAACAGACCACGCCCCCATTCGCCGTCACTTTGGTAACAGACCCCGCCCCCATTCGCCATCACCTTGGAAACAGACCCCGCCCCCACTCCCGTCACCCTGGAAACAGACCCCACCCCAACTCCCGTCACCCTGGAAACAGACCCCGCCCCCCTCCTGTCACCTTGTTAACAGACCCCGCCCCCACTCCCGTCACCTTGGTAACAGACCCCGCCCCCACTCCCGTCACCTTGGTAACAGACCCCGCCCCCACTCCCGTCACCTTGGTAACAGACCCCGCCCCCACTCCCGTCACCCTGGAAACAGACCCCGCCCACATTCCCGTCACCCTGGAAACAGACCCCGCCCCCATTCCCGTCACCCTGGAAACAGACCCCGCCCCCACTCCCGTCACCTTGGTAACAGACCACGCCCCCACTCCCGTCACCTTGGTAACAGACCCCGCCCCCACTCCCGTCACCCTGGAAACAGACCCCGCCCACATTCCCGTCACCCTGGAAACAGACCCCGCCCCCACTCCCGTCACCTTGGTAACAGACCCCGCCCCCACTCCCGTCACCTTGGTAACAGACCCCGCCCCCACTCCCGTCACCCTGGAAACAGACCCCGCCCACATTCCCGTCACCCTGGAAACAGACCCCGCCCACATTCCCGTCACCCTGGAAACAGACCCCGCCCCCACTCCGGTCACTTTGGTAACAGACCCCGCCCCCCCACTCCCGTCACCCTGGAAACAGACCCCGCCCCCACTCGCCGTCACCTTGGAAACAGACCCCGCCCCCACTCCGGTCACCTTGGTAACAGACCCCGCCCACATTCGCCGTCACCTTGGAAACAGGCCCCTCCCCCGCTCTGTCTCCATGGTGACAGTCCCCTCCCCCGCTCTGTCTCCATGGTGACAGGCCCCTCCCCCGCTCTGTCTCCATGGTGACAGGCCCCTCCCCCGCTCTGTCTCCATGGTGAGAGGCCCCTCCCCCGCTCTGTCTCCATGGTGACAGTCCCCTCCCCCGCTCTGTCTCCATGGTGACAGTCCCCTCCCCCGCTCTGTCTCCATGGTGACAGTCCCCTCCCCCGCTCTGTCTCCATGGTGAGAGGCCCCTCCCCCGCTCTGTCTCCATGGTGACAGGCCCCTCCCCCGCTCTGTCTCCATGGTGACAGTCCCCTCCCCCGCTCTGTCTCCATGGTGACAGTCCCCTCCCCCGCTCTGTCTCCATGGTGAGAGTCCCCTCCCCCGCTCTGTCTCCATGGTGAGAGGCCCCTCCCCCGCTCTGTCTCCATGGTGAGAGTCCCCTCCCCCGCTCTGTCTCCATGGTGAGAGTCCCCTCCCCCGCTCTGTCTCCATGGTGACAGTCCCCTCCCCCGCTCTGTCTCCATGGTGAGAGGCCCCTCCCCCGCTCTGTCTCCATGGTGACAGGCCCCTCCCCCGCTCTGTCTCCATGGTGACAGTCCCCTCCCCCGCTCTGTCTCCATGGTGAGAGGCCCCTCCCCCGCTCTGTCTCCATGGTGACAGGCTCCTCCCCCGCTCTGTCTCCATGGTGACAGTCCCCTCCCCCGCTCTGTCTCCATGGTGAGAGGCCCCTCCCCCGCTCTGTCTCCATGGTGACAGTCCCCTCCCCCGCTCTGTCTCCATGGTGACAGTCCCCTCCCCCGCTCTGTCTCCATGGTGAGAGGCCCCTCCCCCGCTCTGTCTCCATGGTGACAGGCTCCTCCCCCGCTCTGTCTCCATGGTGACAGTCCCCTCCCCCGCTCTGTCTCCATGGTGAGAGGCCCCTCCCCCGCTCTGTCTCCATGGTGACAGTCCCCTCCCCCGCTCTGTATCCATGGTGAGAGGCCCCTCCCCCGCTCTGTCTCCATGGTGACAGTCCCCTCCCCCGCTCTGTATCCATGGTGAGAGGCCCCTCCCCCGCTCTGTCTCCATGGTGACAGTCCCCTCCCCCGCTCTGTCTCCATGGTGACAGTCCCCTCCCCCGCTCTGTCTCCATGGTGACAGTCCCCTCCCCCGCTCTGTCTCCATGGTGAGAGGCCCCTCCCCCGCTCTGTCTCCATGGTGACAGTCTCCTCCCCCGCTCTGTCTCCATGGTGACAGTCCCCTCCCCCGCTCTGTCTCCATGGTGACAGGCCCCTCCCCCGCTCTGTCTCCATGGTGAGAGGCCCCTCCCCCGCTCTGTCTCCATGGTGACAGTCCCCTCCCCCGCTCTGTCTCCATGGTGACAGGCCCCTCCCCCGCTCTGTCTCCATGGTGAGAGGCCCCTCCCCCGCTCTGTCTCCATGGTGACAGGCCCCTCCCCCGCTCTGTCTCCATGGTGAGAGGCCCCTCCCCCGCTCTGTCTCCATGGTGAGAGGCCCCTCCCCCGCTCTGTCTCCATGGTGACAGTCTCCTCCCCCGCTCTGTCTCCATGGTGACAGTCCCCTCCCCCGCTCTGTCTCCATGGTGACAGTCCCCTCCCCCGCTCTGTCTCCATGGTGACAGGCTCCTCCCCCGCTCTGTCTCCATGGTGACAGGCCCCTCCCCCGCTCTGTCTCCATGGTGACAGGCCCCTCCCCCGCTCTGTCTCCATGGTGACAGGCCCCTCCCCCGCTCTGTCTCCATGGTGACAGTCCCCTCCCCCGCTCTGTCTCCATGGTGAGAGGCCCCTCCCCCGCTCTGTCTCCATGGTGACAGGCCCCTCCCCCGCTCTGTCTCCATGGTGACAGGCCCCTCCCCCGCTCTGTCTCCATGGTGACAGGCTCCTCCCCCGCTCTGTCTCCATGGTGACAGGCTCCACCCCCGCTCTGTCTCCATGGTGACAGGCCCCTCCCCCGCTCTGTCTCCATGGTGAGAGGCCCCTCCCCCGCTCTGTCTTCATGGTGACAGTCCCCTCCCCCGCTCTGTCTCCATGGTGACAGTCCCCTCCCCCACTCTGTCTCCATGGTGACAGTCCCCTCCCCCACTCCGTTACCCTGGTGACAGACCCCGCCCCCACTCCCGTCACCTAGGTAACAGACCACGCCCCCACTCACGTCACCTTGGTAACAGACCCCGCCCCCACTCCCGTCACCTTGGTAACAGACCCCGCCCCCACTCCCGTCACCCTGGAAACAGACCCCGCCCCCCCTCCTGTCACCTTGTTAACAGACCCCGCCCCCACTCCCGTCACCTTGGTAACAGACCCCGCCCCCACTCCCGTCACCTTGGTAACAGACCCCGCCCACATTCCCGTCATTTTGGAAACAGACCCCGCCCCCCACTCCCGTCACCTTGGAAACAGACCCCGCCCCCACTCGCCGTCACCTTGGAAACAGACCCCGCCCCCACTCCCGTCACCTTGGAAACAGACCCCGCCCCCACTCGCCGTCACCTTGGAAACAGCCCCCGCCCCCATTCGCCGTCACCTTGGTAACAGACCCCGCCCCCACTCCCGTCACCTTGGAAACAGACCCCGCCCCCACTCCCGTCACCCTGGAAACAGACCCCGCCCCCACTCCCGTCACCTTGGAAACAGACCCCGCCCCCACTCCCGTCACCTTGGAAACAGACCACGCCCCCATTCGCCGTCACTTTGGTAACAGACCCCGCCCCCACTCCCGTCACCTTGGAAACAGACCACGCCCCCACTCCCGTCACCCTGGAAACAGACCCCACCCCAACTCCCGTCACTCTGGAAACAGACCCCGCCCCCATTCGCCATCACCTTGGAAACAGACCCCGCCCCCACTCCCGTCACCCTGGAAACAGACCCCACCCCAACTCCCGTCACCCTGGAAACAGACCCCGCCCCCCTCCTGTCACCTTGGTAACTGACCCCGCCCCCACTCCCGTCACCTTGGTAACAGACCCCGCCCCCACTCCCGTCACCCTGGAAACAGACCCCGCCCCCCTCCTGTCACCTTGGTAACAGACCCCGCCCCCACTCCCGTCACCTTGGTAACAGACCACGCCCCCACTCCCGTCACCCTGGAAACAGACCCCGCCCCCACTCCCGTCACCTTGGTAACAGACCCCGCCCCCACTCCCGTCACCCTGGAAACAGACCCCGCCCACATTCCCGTCACCCTGGAAACAGACCCCGCCCCCATTCCGTCACCCTGGAAACAGACCCCGCCCCCACTCCCGTCACCTTGGTAACAGACCACGCCCCCACTCCCGTCACCCTGGAAACAGACCCCGCCCCCACTCCCGTCACCTTGGTAACAGACCCCGCCCCCACTCCCGTCACCCTGGAAACAGACCCCGCCCACATTCCCGTTACCCTGGAAACAGACCCCGCCCCCATTCCCGTCACCCTGGAAACAGACCCCGCCCACATTCCCGTCACCCTGGAAACAGACCCCGCCCCCACTCCCGTCACCTTGGTAACAGACCCCGCCCCCACTCCCGTCACCTTGGTAACAGACCCCGCCCCCACTCCCGTCACCCTGGAAACAGACCCCGCCCACATTCCCGTCACCCTGGAAACAGACCCCGCCCCCATTCCCGTCACCCTGGAAACAGACCCCGCCCCCACTCCCGTCACCCTGGAAACAGACCCCGCCCCCACTCGCCGTCACTTTGGTAACAGACCCCGCCCCCACTCCCGTCACCTTGGTAACAGACCCCGCCCACATTCCCGTCACCCTGGAAACAGACCCCGCCCCCACTCGCCGTCACTTTGGAAACAGACCCCGCCCCCACTCGCCGTCACCTTGGAAACAGACCCCGCCCCCACTCCGGTCACCTTGGTAACAGACCCCGCCCCCACTCCTGTCATTCTGGAAACAGACCCCGCCCCCATTCGCCGTCACCTTGGAAACAGGACCACGCCCCCACTCCCGTCACTCTGGAAACAGACCCCGCCCCCATTCGCCGTCACCTTGGAAACAGGCCCCTCCCCCGCTCTGTCTCCATGGTGACAGTCCCCTCCCCCGCTCTGTCTCCATGGTGAGAGGCCCCTCCCCCGCTCTGTCTCCATGGTGAGAGGCCCCTCCCCCGCTCTGTCTCCATGGTGACAGGCCCCTCCCCCGCTCTGTCTCCATGGTGAGAGGCCCCTCCCCCGCTCTGTCGCCATGGTGACAGGCCCCTCCCCCGCTCTGTCTCCATGGTGAGAGGCCCCTCCCCCGCTCTGTCTCCATGGTGACAGTCCCCTCCCCCGCTCTGTCTCCATGGTGACAGGCCCCTCCCCCGCTCTGTCTCCATGGTGACAGTCCCCTCCCCCGCTCTGTCTCCATGGTGACAGGCCCCTCCCCCGCTCTGTCTCCATGGTGAGAGGCCCCTCCCCCGCTCTGTCTCCATGGTGAGAGGCCCCTCCCCCGCTCTGTCTCCATGGTGACAGGCCCCTCCCCCGCTCTGTCTCCATGGTGACAGGCCCCTCCCCCGCTCTGTCTCCATGGTGACAGTCCCCTCCCCCGCTCTGTCTCCATGGTGACAGGCCCCTCCCCCACTCTGTCTCCATGGTGAGAGGCCCCTCCCCCGCTCTGTCTCCATGGTGACAGGCCCCTCCCCCGCTCTGTCTCCATGGTGACAGGCCCCTCCCCCGCTCTGTCTCCATGGTGACAGGCCCCTCCCCCGCTCTGTCTCCATGGTGACAGGCCCCTCCCCCGCTCTGTCTCCATGGTGAGAGTCTCCTCCCCCGCTCTGTCTCCATGGTGACAGTCCCCTCCCCCGCTCTGTCTCCATGGTGAGAGGCTCCTCCCCCGCTCTGTCTCCATGGTGAGAGGCCCCTCCCCCGCTCTGTCTCCATGGTGACAGTCTCCTCCCCCGCTCTGTCTCCATGGTGAGAGTCTCCTCCCCCGCTCTGTCTCCATGGTGACAGTCCCCTCCCCCGCTCTGTCTCCATGGTGACAGTCCCCTCCCCCGCTCTGTCTCCATGGTGAGAGGCCCCTCCCCCGCTCTGTCTCCATGGTGAGAGGCCCCTCCCCCGCTCTGTCTCCATGGTGAGAGGCCCCTCCCCCGCTCTGTCTCCATGGTGAGAGGCCCCTCCCCCGCTCTGTCTCCATGGTGACAGTCTCCTCCCCCGCTCTGTCTCCATGGTGACAGTCCCCTCCCCCGCTCTGTCTCCATGGTGAGAGGCCCCACCCCCGCTCTGTCTCCATGGTGACAGTCCCCTCCCCCGCTCTGTCTCCATGGTGAGAGGCCCCTCCCCCGCTCTGTCTCCATGGTGACAGGCCCCTCCCCCGCTCTGTCTCCATGGTGACAGTCCCCTCCCCCGCTCTGTCTCCATGGTGAGAGGCCCCTCCCCCGCTCTGTCTCCATGGTGACAGGCCCCTCCCCCGTTCTGTCTCCATGGTGACAGGCCCCTCCCCCGCTCTGTCTCCATGGTGACAGGCCCCTCCCCCGCTCTGTCTCCATGGTGACAGTCCCCTCCCCCGCTCTGTCTCCATGGTGACAGGTCCCTCCCCCGCTCTGTCTCCATGGTGACAGGCCCCTCCCCCGCTCCGTCTCCATGGTGACAGGCCCCTCCCCCGCTCTGTCTCCATGGTGACAGGCCCCTCCCCCGCTCTGTCTCCATGGTGACAGTCCCCTCCCCCGCTCTGTCTCCATGGTGACAGGCCCCTCCCCCGCTCTGTTTCCATGGTGACAGGCCCCTCCCCCGCTCTATCCCCATGGTGACAGTCTCCTCCCCCGCTCTGTCTCCATGGTGACAGGCTCCTCCCCCGCTCTGTCTCCATGGTGACAGTCCCCTCCCCCGCTCTGTCTCCATGGTGACAGGCTCCTCCCCTGCTCTGTCTCCATGGTGACAGTCCCCTCCCCCGCTCTGTCTCCATGGTGACAGGCTCCTCCCCTGCTCTGTCTCCATGGTGACAGTCTCCTCCCCCGCTCTGTCTCCATGGTGACAGGCCCCTCCCCCGCTCTGTCTCCATGGTGAGAGGCCCCTCCCCCGCTCTGTTTCCATGGTGAGAGGCCCCTCCCCCGCTCTGTTTCCATGGTGACAGTCCCCTCCCCCGCTCTGTTTCCATGGTGAGAGGCCCCTCCCCCGCTCTGTCTCCATGGTGACAGGCCCCTCCCCCGCTCTGTCTCCATGGTGACAATCCCCTCCCCCGCTCTGTCTCCATGGTGACAGTCCCCTCCCCCGCTCTGTCTCCATGGTGACAGTCCCCTCCCCCGCTCTGTCTCCATGGTGACAGGCCCCTCCCCCGCTCTGTTTCCATGGTGACAGGCCCCTCCCCCGCTCTATCCCCATGGTGACAGTCCCCTCCCCCGCTCTGTCTCCATGGTGACAGTCCCCTCCCCCGCTCTGTCTCCATGGTGACAGGCTCCTCCCCCGCTCTGTCTCCATGGTGACAGTCCCCTCCCCCGCTCTGTCTCCATGGTGACAGGCTCCTCCCCTGCTCTGTCTCCATGGTGACAGGCTCCTCCCCCGCTCTGTCTCCATGGTGACAGTCCCCTCCCCCGCTCTGTCTCCATGGTGACAGGCTCCTCCCCCGCTCTGTCTCCATGGTGACAGTCCCCTCCCCCGCTCTGTCTCCATGGTGACAGTCCCCTCCCCCGCTCTGTCTCCATGGTGACAGTCCCCTCCCCCGCTCTGTCTCCATGGTGACAGTCCCCTCCCCCGCTCTGTCTCCATGGTGACAGTCCCCTCCCCCGCTCTGTCTCCATGGTGAGAGGCCCCTCCCCCGCTCTGTTTCCATGGTGACAATCCCCTCCCCCGCTCTGTCTCCATGGTGACAGTCCCCTCCCCCGCTCTGTCTCCATGGTGAGAGGCCCCTCCCCCGCTCTGTCTCCATGGTGACAGGCCCCTCCCCCGCTCTGTCTCCATGGTGACAGGCCCCTCCCCCGCTCTGTCTCCATGGTGAGAGGCTCCTCCCCCGCTCTGTCTCCATGGTGACAGGCCCCTCCCCCGCTCTGTCTCCATGGTGACAGTCCCCTCCCCCGCTCTGTCTCCATGGTGAGAGGCCCCTCCCCCGCTCTGTCTCCATGGTGACAGGCCCCTCCCCCGCTCTGTCTCCATGGTGACAATCCCCTCCCCCGCTCTGTCTCCATGGTGACAGTTCCCTCCCCCGCTCTGTCTCCATGGTGACAGGCTCCTCCCCCGCTCTGTCTCCATGGTGACAGGCCCCTCCCCCGCTCTGTCTCCATGGTGACAATCCCCTCCCCCGCTCTGTCTCCATGGTGACAGTTCCCTCCCCCGCTCTGTCTCCATGGTGAGAGGCCCCTCCCCCGCTCTGTCTCCATGGTGACAGGCCCCTCCCCCGCTCTGTCTCCATGGTGAGAGGCCCCTCCCCCGCTCTGTCTCCATGGTGACAGGCCCCTCCCCCGCTCTGTCTCCATGGTGAGAGGCTCCTCCCCCGCTCCTCTCCATGGTGACAGTCCCCTCCCCCGCTCTGTCTCCATGGTGACAGGCCCCTCCCCCGCTCTGTCTCCATGGTGACAGGCCCCTCCCCTGCTCTGTTTCCATGGTGACAGGCCCCTCCCCCGCTCTGTCTCCATGGTGACAGGCCCCTCCCCCGCTCTGTCTCCATGGTGACAGGCC